>NC_052117.1:4539757-4607575 GCF_012273895.1 Zerene cesonia
ATATTATATTATGTTGGTGTTTATATATATGGTGTTTAAATTATATACATTTCCAGTATGTTAAAAAATCTAAGCAACATCTTAATTAAGAAATTGTTTATAAACAAAATCTTGAAGATAAATATCCGTTTCGTTTCAGATTCTGATTTATGAAGTCCACATATCAAGTCATTCTGACATAAGCACCAGAAAATCTGGCGTAAAAGCTGGGTATGATATGAAAAATTGCTAAGACGATTCTTTACCGACCTGGAACAAGACGGCAAATAACGATAGCAATGTTATTGCGGACAAGTGAACCCAAACAAAGGATACGAATGAACAACACTAGTTTGAAGTCTGGTACCACCGAGGAAAAGGGTCTGTTGAACCAAGAACGACAGTTCATTCCCAGGCTCTGTGTCCATCCTATAACCAATGAGCTACATTCAATACGTATTACAGTACAGTATTTATCGGCCCGATCAAAAAAAATTGAATATTAGTTTTACTCGTATCATCTGCGTGATCTGATTGATAATACCTATTAAACGGTGATTAAAAATATCATTATACTCTATCACTTCACGTACGAGACTAATACATATATAGATAAATCATAACAAAGTTAGTTCAATATCATAAAATGATATTAATTTTTTTGTGATTTGTTTTATAACATTCCTTTCTCTCATTATGACTATAAAATAACTTACTAGGTAAGACAACAGGGTCGCCACCGATGATTCTAGGTGCTACTCCAGAATCTTCGCGAAAAATCGATCTGCAGGCGTGCTTACGTCGGGGTTCGAGACCGGACGAGAATTGATTTTTCAATTTATCTCCACATGTAGATAAAATCACCACTGCTTAAAACGGCGAAGGAAAACATCGTGAGGAAACCGGCATGTCCGAGAATCAGAAGTTCGACGACATGTGACATCTGCCAACCCGCACTTGGCCAGCGTGGTGGATTATGGCCTGAACCCTCATTTGAGGCCTGTGTCCCACCAGTGGGAACATATAAGGGCTGATGACGATGATGATACCATAGATATATTAAATAAAAAATTATTTTAACAAAAGCAACTACCTATTTCAAACAATAAAATATATAAATACAATTTTGTTTATTATTTTTATTAACGTAGGTATATTCAATACCGGTGCTTCAATCTATTCTATCTAATATATCTATTGACGTTGAGACATTTGCTTGCGCTTATGACACACAACAATACAACATGGTATGATTTATTATTCTATCTGTAGTTACACATTGGATAATTTTCACCCGCTATACAACATGAATTCCTTTGGAGGGGGTATAAGTTAAAATATATTATAATTTCCATAAATTGTACGTTTTAATTATTATTTTTTTTTTAATTAACACGGCTATTGAATGTAATAAAATAAAAGAAAAATATTAAATTCGACGTCAAATATTTATTCATGTTTTAATGGGTTATCTTATAGAAAACAATATATTTATAAGCTTTGGTTGATGAAATTTAAGAACGATGTTACTCTTGAATATACAGCCGGCACACCACTAGCGCAGCCCAACGTAGATCCGAATGATGTAACTCCAATCTGTAATGATAACGATCATTTTATCTTACGAATTGTTTAATAAATAATCAAAGAAATCTCAGTCACAATTTGAATTAATTTGCTTTACGTATATAAATTATCTAATGATTTAATAATTTCATTTTTTTAAGATGTTACAACACAAATCATAATCATAATGGTACAAAACCTACTGCTTAATCTAAAACATGTTTTTGATAAGTAATAAATAAATTTCGTTCTTACCAAAACTCGTTCACCATTTCTTTCAATTACTAGAGGACCACCAGAGTCACCACCGCAGACACTGCTACCTCCAATACTGCTCGTACAAATATGAGTATCTTGGATAACGAAGGGGAATCCAAAGGAACACACTTGGTTGGTTATTACATTAAGACGCACGTGGTTCAAGGATTGGCTTTGAGTAATACTTCCACCTGATTAAAAAACAAATAAACGTTAAGTTTGATTATCAAGTACAAATAGGGTTTTATCTTTAGACAATTAATTTGCGCTAATTAAGAGATATAATACTTCCTGTCTTATCTTGGAATAAATCGAATGTTGTTATTGTATAGATTATTGTTTTTTCTATATTCTTAGAAGCGTTCATAGCAGACATAATTGCAAAATAAGGCTTAATAAACAATTAATTACCGTCAGATGTGATGCCAAAGCCAGAAGCAATAGCAGATGATCCAGAGAATGTGTTCGCAGCGTCCGCTGCAGTTGGTAATGCAACAGGAGCAATGTTTGCTGAAATATATAATTGTATAATTCATTTTGCAACTTGAATTAGTAATGGCTTGTTCTGGTGTCAGAACTGCTGTTTTTGAGTAGCTGGTTGGTTGCTGTTGGTTAAAAATAGAGCTTAAGATAATAATTTACTTTATTTTTGACTATTGCCTAGACAATTTCAGCACAGAATTAGAGTCGGTATTATTTCAAATTAAAAAATGTTAGAATATTCCCTCAAGATTTATAATTGGAAAACGTTTTCGGGAGACATTTGCCAACTTTACGATTATATGCAAAAGAATTCGTTTTATTTTTACGTCCATATAATAACTCACCAGAAAATTGGACCGATTGTGGCAGATGAATTACAGCGATATCATTACGTGCTAGTGCTGGGATCCAGAGAGGATGCATCATAATAACACTAGTTTGCAGCCTAGTGCCACCAGTGAACAAGAATATAGAACCGAGGACGACTTCTAATCTCCATGCTCGGTTGGTGCCGTCAAACCAGCAATGCGCAGCTGTCAAAACTCTATTAGCGCTTAAGAGGGAACCTCCACATACTCCTCTTGCGGTCAAACCAATGATGTCGGATATTAATCCAGCCTGGAATATACGATAAATGTTTTGGTCATAATCTTAAAATATTTATTAACGTTTCATTCATTAAGTATATACATTCCTACTTAAATATATCCGTACGCAAATTAATATTTTCAGGATATTATTTATCAATAGCAAAAAGTATACATTGTAATCGACTCAATAATTATAGAATATGGTTTAGTACACACCTGGTAAGGATACTGTCCCAATGCAGCGGGAACACCTCCTACAATTCTAGAATTGGGGTCATTAAGAATTGCTTCTTCAGCTTTTTTAATCCTCTCGGCCTCTGGTATACCGAATCTAGTTATGTATCCATATGCTGGATTATCGAAAGGACTAATTTCTCTCGCATAAGCGAAAGTAATAACAGAAACCAATAACGCCACGTGTATATGCATTGTCTGTATTCGTATAAAACATGATTTGTTGCAGAATTACTCTTTTATTATTTTTGATAAGAAAGGCTATCAATTATGAAGATTATGATTGTTAAATTTTTTAGATACGATACGATGCATTAGTAAAAAAACATACACAGACAAATTACATATTTATGATTTGGAAATAAATAATGAAAAAATCATGAGCAAAAAAGACTTAATATTCAAAGTTTTTATTATACAAAGCCTAGAATATTAGAACGAACGCTGGAGTAAAGATTATCGAACATATTCTCCTCAATTAGGTTAGGATTTGGCAGTTTTATTGCTTAATCGATAATAATTATTGTAGGTCACATGAACTAAACTGAGAGTAGAAAATAAAGTTCTGTCTTTTTAAGACGGTATGTATGAAATTAAACATTTTGTTTCGAATCCGTTGCGCCTGCGGGTTTTGTTGTTATTGCGGGAAGAAATTTGATTCTTCAATAATCTTTATTCTTTAGAGTTATATCCTTTAAAGTGTAACGAATTTTGTTCAGACAAGTTTTTGTTACTAACCTAATTAATTAGTAGTAGTGATTAGTAGTAGTAAGTAATTTGATTGCATCGACGAGTTAAAATAATATTTTATTTAATAGATAAAGAGAAATGTGTTTATTGAATCAATAGGGTAGCTAAAAATGGTCATGACTAGAATTAATAAAGATGATTACAATTATTCCTACGACCTATAAAGTCCTTCTTTATACATAACTCTTTTCTTAAACTTTTTCTTTATACATAACAATCAGGTCACGTAGACTAGAAACGTATGCAACATTGCTAAGTTATATTATACATAGGCATAGGTAATAGCTATTACATATATTTGCGTTTTTATAATAAGAATTTCTTAAATTTTCAAGCAAGTCACGGAAGTTTTATTTATTTATTTTCTAATGTTAGTAATTACCTATTTAACATATTGCGTTGCCAAGTTTGAGTAATTGATTTAGATTTTTTTTATTTATAGTTTATATTCAAATAATTAAAAAAATACATGACAATGTTTCTATGACAACTATTTATATATTCATCTATCGATCAATCAATTTTATTTGTTATTATATTAAAGAATACTAATTATTCAAATAAAATGAATTCCAGCATATGATGGAATTTTAGCACGTTTTTATTGCTTCCAAGCTACCAGCCTACCAACTAATAGCAACAAATATTACCAACCAATAGCATTTTTTATTTCAATTTTATTCAAATGCAAAAAAAAAAATTATACAAAGATATTATATTTAAAATAAATAATAATATGAATAAGATGATTTATAGGACACTATAACCATACGTTTAGACGTGTTATTGTAAATTAAGAAAACTTGATTAAAAAACAACTTGATTACACTATGTACGACTTACTATAAAACTTCATCTCATATAAAAAAATCTTTTAAATAAGCTTTCAAGCTTAAAATTGATCTATTTCTGTCTATACGAAGTCAGAAGATAAACATCTAGCTAGTAAGCTTGCAAGCTACTGTCCTGACTAAATAACTAGCCTGGTGAAAAAAGATAAGTTTCACAAAAATAGAGTTTGTAAGCAAAACACGAACTTTATTTCTATTTACTCTGTATCTCTTATAGTAAGTTCTAAAGGGCTTTTTATGACAATAATCTCATAATGCACTTATAATGTATTCATAATATTGATATTTAAAAGTAAAATTAAATATCAATATTATACATATCTACTATTGATCTAATTTTAAAGTAATTGTATGGATTGAATAATATCCTATGATTACTTCTAACTCTACTGAATTAAATCAAATAGAATTAACTTCATATATTTATTAACTTCATCATCATCCAGCACACTTTAGAAGACATGAAGGTTTTTGGCAATTATTCGTTACACTAGCGGGTTAGAAGATCAAGTTTACATAGTGAATAACTTCTTGGTTCTATGTCATACTGATTTAATCACCGTGGATCTTACCGAATTCATAGCATTAAAAAACACTTACAGCAGTATTTGAAATTTGACTTATATAAAGGATATATATATATATATATATATATATATATATATATATATATATATATATATATATAGATATATATTATATAGTATGATTTGTGTCTACATTTTTAATTATCTCCTTTTAATCTCGTTTCATTTTTTATTGTTTGTATCAATGAACATACTATAATTATTGATTTTGTTCTCTTACACTTTTCTGTGTTACAAAATTATGTTTCTTTCTGCAATGATGACTGATTATGTAATAATTTAAATAAGTAATAGCTTCATTATGAACCCATTGGCATTTGGATACGATTATGTTTTGCAAAATTAAACAATTTGTTATCGAGGATAGAGAAATCCTACTATATCCTACTATAATATAATATTATAAATGCGAATTTTTTAAGGATGTGTGTGTGTGTTTCTTGCTCTTTCACGCAAAAACTACTGAACCGATGATACGGACTTACGCGGGTGAAACCGCGGGGCGCAGCTAGTATGCAAATAAAATCCGTTGTAACGTATCCTATAATTTATTATAAGTTATATAAAATTAACAAATAGTTGTATTATTGATGCTTATGTAAAAATTACAAGTTGGAGTTGATGAAGCTAATGAAGGATGTTACTCTGACGAAGGCAGCTGGGTATCCTCTTGTGCAGCCCAACGCTGAACCGAAGGATGTGATACCAATCTGGAAATGTTATGTAGTATAATAGTTTAGCATCATAGATTCACAATTAAAAGAGAAAAACGTAGAAGCATATACTGATGTAATAACGTAAATAAAGTTTTGTCATTTACATTTCAATTACAGTTAATAGAGACAGTATCGATTAATCACAATATAATTTAGGATAAAATTTACTATTTAATTATATTTAATTTAGGTAAGGGCCAAGGCTAACGATAAGAGCATTTGGCTAGTGAAATATGTGTTCGTAAGAAAATTATATAAATCTATTAATATTGCGTTGGAAAGTAAGCCACGTGCTTCAAATTTAAGAAAGGATTCAAAATGTATATGGTACAAGCAATTACCAAGATTCTCCTGTTGTTCCTGGTAATGGCGAGAGGGCCACCGGAGTCTCCTCTGCAGGTGCTGGTGCCACCGGAGCCGCTTGTGCAAATGTTGGAGTCCTGGAGGTTGAAGGGGAAGGAGCGGCGGCATACGCTGTTCGTAATCACGCTCAGTCTCACGCCACTCAAGAATTGGTTGTTGGAGATGTTGGCGTCTGAAAATACAGGTAAGTTGAGGTACGTTCGAATAAGGACATTAAAGAAATACAAAAGTATAATGAGAAAGTGTGTTTGCATGTTTGTTTATCATTCTTTCACGTCACAACGGAGCAATAATTATATAAATTCCTTAAATAATTATTGTTTCTGGAGATAGACGGTTAAATGCTATTTTTAACGTTAGTAAAACATCTCATTCTAAGAAGATTTTAGATTATAATCCATTATTATGCGCATTTGAACCAGAAATTTAAAAATATATTAATGGTACTTACTGTCACTGGTTAATCCATATCCAG
The DNA here is from genome assembly GCF_012273895.1 of Zerene cesonia. NCBI lineage: Eukaryota > Metazoa > Arthropoda > Insecta > Lepidoptera > Pieridae > Zerene > Zerene cesonia. The sequence continues at coordinate 4,546,610 of NC_052117.1, forward strand.
ACGCTAGAGCGGTTTCTCCCGCGAAGTTCTCATTCAGTTGTGAACCAGAAGGAAGAGCGATCGGGGAGATCACGTCTGTTAAATGGAACCCAAAATTATTGTGATTTATTTTATTTTTAATGATTGATCATTTTAGTTCGATATAGTTAAGTTTATGTAAATGTCTTGCATTTGCTTCGCATGCAGTTCAACGGATGATGAATTAAAAGCCCAAACCGGTACATGCATAATTGTATTTTACATTGCCAAAAACGAATCATATGTTTAATTATATTACGCAGAGTATGGAAACATTTTTATAATTCCGATACAAAAATTGAAATATTTCTTTATTCAATTGGGTTTGAAGCATTTTCGAAACATGGTTTTACCATTATATTCTTTCAAAATTTCTCATGGTTTTACCATTTAACACATATATAATATAAAAACAAAAGTGGAAAATAGCGTACTTGTGAAACCGACGTTGTTTGGCAGACGGATCATGGCAATATCATTGCGGATTGTATTTGGGTTCCATTGAGCGTGCATGACGACATTGTTGGAGTGAATCCTGGTACCACCGTGGAACAAAGTGATGGAGCCAAGGACGACTTCGAATCTCCAAGCTTGGTTTCTACCGTCGAACCAGCAGTGGGCAGCCGTCACCACTCTGTTAGCATTGAGGAGGGAACCACCGCACACACCACGGCCGGTTGTGCCAGTAATGTCGGAGATCAGACCAGCCTGAAAAAGAAAAATTTATGATATATTAAAAAATATGGTGTGCTTAAGATTTTTAGTGTTAGTTTATAGAGGAGAACTAAACATTATAGCATAGTCTTATTCTGTCAGTCGTCGTCGTCGTCGTTTCAGCCGTGGGACGTCCACTGCTGGACAAAGGCCTCCCTCAAAGATTTCCACCACGACCGGTCACTGGCGGCCTGCATCCAGCGGCTCCCCGCCACTCGGACCAGGCCGTCTGTCCATCTCGTGGGAGGTCGTCCCACGCTTCGTCGGCCAGTACGTGGTTTCCATTCCAGAACCTTTTTGCCCCAACGCCATTTTGCCCTTTTTGCCCAAACCTTTTTGCCCAAATGCCTCCGCCCATTGCCATTTCAACGTGCTAATCCGGTGAGCTATGTCAGTGACTCCGGTTCTCCTACGGATTTCCTCACTTCTGATGATTCGATCTCGTAGTGAAACTCCAAGCATAGCCCTTTCCATAGCACGTTGAGCGACGCTGAGCTTGTGCACAAGGCCTGGGGTTAGAGACCAATACTTTCTGTTCCATATGTCATCACTAGCAACACACATTGCTCGAAGACTTTGTCTTCAGGCAATGAGGGATTTTGGATGAAAAGATGTTATTTAAATTCTGTAGATGTATTTAACTTCTGTAACTGTTATCTATTCTATCAGTGATATCCACAAAAAATACTATATAGTTACTAAAAAAATGATCTCAAATATTAGTAATATTGACCTACCTGGTATGGGTATTCTCCTAAGTTAGCAGGGGAACCTCCAGCAATTCTAGAATTCTTCAGGAATTCTTCTTCAGCTTTGCGAATCCTCTCTGCTTCGGGGATCCCGAATCTTTCCATGTAGTTGTAAGCTGTGTTCTGCTCATCGATATCTAAGTCTAGATATTTCGCTGAAGCGAGAGCAGCTAGTGCTGCTAAAACGATGAAGACCTTCATTTTGGTTTTACAGGATAGCGACTGAAGAGGATTGACCCGCGTTCACCAAACGCGCTTTTATATTTAATTACGGATAGATAAAATGATAATTATCATATTTAATCGCTTATAATTGATTGAAGATACGTGAACTTGAAAAAAATTAATAATAATATGGTTTAATTGTTTAAATCGAAACATCTTAAATAAGTCTATATATAAAAATTTTACATGCCTTTTACCTGTTCTATTACCGTGCTACGATCGCGTTTACTATATCTATACATGTCGAAGATCTAAAAGGTTAAGGCTATAAACAAAGATAAAAATTAAGTCAATTAAATACTTAATTTATTTATATTTTTTCGAGAATCCCCATGACAACCAAATCTTTAAAAAATCTGTCCTATACCATAACAGTGTATTTTTTAAATCTTTACTATTAGATTATTATTAGACAAATAACTAAAAAAAAAATATCTTTCATTCCCTGCATCACTTTACGGTTTGATTTTTGACCCTGCTTCATCTTAATCGGTACCATTGCTTTGCCGTGATAGTGTAATAAACTTTCGCATTGATATCATTGTTGATGATATCATTGTGGGTTACAGTTTCCATTCCTTCTATTACTATGATATAATTGTGTCACGGTTATAATTAGATAAAGCGTAATTGCATTGCTCTTTATACTTGTTATCAAGCGTTGCTAAACCTTTCTAAAGATGTGTTTATTATACGTATAAATAAAAAAGCAGCACTTTCTCTCGCAAATAAATAATAATTACTGCGAAAATTGTCAAGTTGCCGAGAGTTTTTCTCCCGTCACTCATTACCCAACGATATTATAAACCCGTGCGACAATTATCTCGCTTATTAAATTTACGCCGTTATGACTAATTTACTGGATGCAAATTATTCAATCCATTCCTAAGGGTAGATATTCACAATACATTCTCAGCCTTTATAGAAATGTTCGACTAAATATTTATAGTCCCTAATCATTTCGATTTTAATAAATAGTATAATGCTCAGACTGATACTTTAAGGGATACAAGTTGCGGTTTACATTTTTTTTTGCTTAAAATACCTATAATATTATGAAATTGTTACTAGCTTGAGTAATTTTGGATAGCATTACAACTATCAACTATACATATTATGTATTACATGTAGATTTTTAAAGATACCATTTATTCTATTTGGTAGTACATTTTACACGAATTAATAAGTTTAACATGAGTTTTGTAGATTAGGACCCTGTTATTATTTAGTGTTTTAATTAATTGGTTTCGTCGAATTACGAAGCCTCATCATTAGCAGTCTATTCTTGGTGGATAAGTGTAATTGGCGTTGCTATTGGGCGATAACCCGTACGTGACTTTCCAATACGTCATTAATTAGTGCTTAGTTCTCTTTGTGAACCTCCCTTACCCACCTCAATATAGCTATGTAGGTGTAGATTATTATTTTCATTGAATCTGCCCTTATAAATTAAAGTAGTTGGAGAGATCGACGACTGGAAGTAATGAGTGATGATTACTTGTTCTTGGTTGTTGTCGAGTTTGTTGAGTTCTATCTCTTTAGTTTTTTTGCGATTTGCTGAATATAGAACGAATACTTCTAGATCTCATCTTTTAAAAATATTATTTACATAATAAAAGATGAGATTGAAATTAGGACCATGACAAATGAAAAATAAGTCCATACATAACTGAAAATCATTGATAAAATTTGTCGTTTAGGGCGTTATATGCTTTAGAATTCTGTTGAAATAAAAAAGGATCAAAAACTCATTTACTGATATCAAAATTGATAATTAATCTAATATTCATCATTCTTAATCTGTCATTTTAATCACCGAATTACATATCGCTATATACCTATTATCACATTAAATTAATGAAGTATCATCAGTCGAGCTGTTTAATAATTATTAACTCTAAACCACGATAATTTGAATAAAGGCGACGGATTTCATTTTAGCAAGATCCTTGTCAATGTCATGTATAACGGTATTATGGTAAAAAGTAATAACAATTGATGAAGTTAACTGTTTAAAAATAGGTGATATTTTTTACTATATCCACAGTTAAAGTAGCCTATGTCACTCTTTACCATCCAGTCACAAAAATCACATAATAAAAGTCATTATGTTGCAACGGGAAACAAAGGCAAGTAAACAAACACACTTTCGCATTTACAATATTTTCCAATATATAGCATAGTAAAGTTGTTCCAAAGATCACAATGCTAATAAATTCGTATTTTAAATCGCAGATAGTTATAAATTAAAATATGTTTTTGCTAATCTGTGTAAACCAAATATTAAATAAAAAGTAAACAAACAAAATATTTCGTATGTCCGAACAGTGCTGCCTCTTGACATGCCGCATTCAATCGAAGCAGATCTCGAGTTGCTATCAAACATCGAGCAACCCAGTTACAAGTATCGAGAATTCTGGCGAAATTCAAGCGTGCCCGTAATGTGAACTAACGCGTCGTCCGTCTACTGGAGACCGAATTCGATTAATGTTTGAAACCTCTCCGCCGTGCTACGAGTGACGTCTAATCGAATTACAATGCACGTTTTACGCTACTGAAAAACTTGCGTCTTTAATGCTTTAAAAATTTAATTATTATTTTTCATGTTGCTTTTATACTCTGGTATGTAAGAATTACTTTATGAATAGGAATATGTATGTATTTTAGTTTTTTAGGAGTAAAACAATGTTGCATGTTTCAAAATTATTTTAACCTATTCAAGTTTCAAAATAAAATAAGGTATTTTATTTTGATTTAGACTTGCAAAAAATATCTTTGGTTTTCCCTACGAACTGCTACAAAATTTTCTTATTTTATAGAAATGAGCATAATATTATCAAAAAGATCTGCATCTGAATAAATCTACATCATTTTAATTTCAACCTCAAGCTCAAACATTTATTCAACTAGACTTCTTTTAGAAGCGCTCTTGAATCGTTAAAATTTTAGTCTAACATCCCGCATAGAGTCGACCTTCGCCCAGATGTCAAGGCTATATTTTATAGAAAAATGTTGGCTGAAGATTGACTGAATTTGGAAATATCCAATTGACCAAACTTTATAAAACAGCATCAGCTAGGTTGCCCATCTTTTCTGATCCCTACTACTACTGTTATAATTCCTATTTGCTTTTTATTGATAATTCCTTATTTTCCTTTCAATTACATAGACTTGCTTACATTTAATCTTGAGTCAAAGAAAAATTCTAGCAATGTTTTTTTTAATTAGTGTATAATGTAGTCTTATAATATTTATAAAGGCAACCCTATTTAGAAACACGTTTTGCTTGATAAAATATAATTTTCATCCGGCAAACATATTGAGAAAGTCGACCTTTTGCGGGATTCTCTATTATTTTGATCAGGCTAACTAAATTTAATAGTCACATATGTTCTGTGTACAAAATTGCTTAATCATTACGCGTTTCCCTTTATATACGGAACAAGTTTATCCCTAGGTGTATATTGATAAGATACTAATAACCTTTGACATTATGACGTCACTAACTTCGCGAATATTCTTGGCGCATCGTAAACACATGAATTTTCAGGTAAGTAAGTTTTAAGTATCAAAAAATAAATAAATCTTAACCATCTTGAAGAGTCTTCCAATTGAGTGCCGTTGATATTATTTATAATAATGTTGAAAATATACAAAGAATACGAAAGTCGAAAGTTAAATGATTTAAATAAAATCACAATTCTTCTTGCTACTTGTGTCTGACTGAGTATTACAGTCACCATTATATTTTAATTTAATTATAAACTACTTTCAATTAGACTAAATACATGCCTATGCCTTTATTTCTTAAACTCGTCATCTAATATAATATTCAGAGTATTTATTATATTAAGTAGGTATTCACGTAATCCGCAAACTTTCCGATGGTTTTTATTCCTCATATTTCAACAGACATCTTAACATCGCTCTGAATATAAACTGACGTTTCTGACAATATTTGCTTCTGGCTGTTTACTGTATTGTTTGGAGGGTTGCATCTCCCGACACGCTTTGCGAATTCTGTTTTCGATTCGCGCAAGGGACTGTCACTCAAACGGATATTCCATTCTCCATGCAATTTGCCCTTTTAACCATGATCTCACCAATATACGCTGTTTAATGTGAACTGTGTTGGAATTTAGTTGAAGGAAACCCCAGAGAGGTCTAAGTAAATTGGCGTTTTCAGTTTCGACTAGATGCTAAACTCCAACTTTTGCGTTCAGCTGACGTATTCTAATTTAATTTTCAGTTCATCGCTAAAGGTAAAATAAATAACGTTGCATTTCTTGATAATATCGGTCGATGGGTAATTATGGTTTTTTAACTTGAGATAAAGCGATTAGCTGTCGATAACGAAGAACGGATGTTTTATAAGGACGTTCTTAATGTGGTTTATTATATAAAGGTTATATTTAAAAATGTACAAAGATATATATTGAGAAATTTCAACGGTATTACCGTGTTAAAAAGGGTGTCCATTAGGCACGTTAAATTCTCTCACCTCATCCATTACGGCCTCGTGAGACTGAGAGAGGCTGCACTTTGTACCAAAAGAGTTAATAACATGTTCGTTCTTGTTAACGAATTTATATGGAATAAAATATATAATAATGTTTAAATTATAAAATTGAAACGAGTATTCTCTTTATTTTGTTTAAAATTATGATAATATTTAATAATATAATGTGACTGTATTTTTAAGAAAATGTGACTAAACATAGCGTAAAAGCTTTTAGTTAAGTTCAAGTTACAGACATGCACGAGTACAAACGTAAAGAACCAACGTTAGAAACTGTTGTAGTTTTCGAATATAACAGTTAATTATAATGCAATAACTCTATATGAGTGTAATTAAATTTTATATTTGAAAATATAACAGTGGTAAAAATCTACAGACGTTTCATTGACGACATTCCATATTATGTTAACAATACTTATATCATCAATTGGTGGTTTCATTGACAATTAAATAGCACAACATCTCACAGTAGTTCCCATCTAGTAAGCAATGTACATTTAAGTTTAAATGTATATACGTAAGTATTTGATCGGTGTAGATCCCGTGCGTGCTGATGTTGTCGTTTCAAAGATTATGGTTCGATGCCTCGGCTTACTCATGGTTTACACTTTACATCGTAGATTTATAACAAATTAGATTCAGTGACGGCGCCTGTTTTAAGGCAAAAATAATATCAACTTGCAAGCAATTTTCAGTGACTTTGTTGTGTTGTGATTTAGTAGTGCTATATGTCCACATTATAAATTGTGAACTGATTAGTTTTCAATAAAGTTTATGGTAGCAAAATTTAAAACCGTATTTAAACGAACATAGCAGATACCTTTTCAGTTTACATTTTACATTTCGAAAATAACACCTTCGCAGTTAATTAACGTATTTAAATTTCAGTTCGCGAAATAAAGTCTCTCCAACAAATTTCAATTAAATTTAAAAACTAACTACAACCGAGAGCTTATTTTCTCATTAAAATAATTCTCCCGTGAAACAAGGCGATTGAAAAATAATTATAATTATATGTGGAGTGCGGCGAGTCGGCGGGGACGTTAACACCATCGGACTAAATAACGTTAGAGCACCCTTGTTACTGCAATTACGAGTCGCTGGCTATGTCCAGCCGCTTAGTATAAGAGCTGCATGCATTAAAAATATCATAAATAAGCTATGTTACAGTGCTTTGACGATTATTCTGTATTAAAATAATCACTAAAGATATGTTAGAACGTACTATGTACTGTACTGTATGATCCTACGCTATAAACAGCACAGTTAACAATAGATTGATAAATCTAATAAATGTAACGGTCTATTGTCATCGAATCTCTTGATAAGCATATAGTATGTGAGCAAATAGTTCTTGTAGACAGCGTTTTGAGTTCAAAGATCAACTATAATTTTCCTCATAGCCGTTAACTATAGAGTAGTGTAGAACTACTGTATATTTTAATTAAATGGAGTAAATCTCTTTGGCTAGGTTTAAGCTTTTCACATGAATTTAGTGGCATCACGCGACAGTTTAAAACATCAATCAGGACCGCTCTTCGACGCTTGTGGATCGCGTCTGGTTGCTTTTTACATACATGAAAATGTTAATTAATTTATAAAACCATTTTTGATAAAATATTCTGTAATCCCGTAATTATGGGAAAATATTTTTTGACGATTGTTATTAATATAACGAAGAAATAATTATTAATGTACAATATTCATTGATAATTGTTTATTTGCATAAACATGGTATATTAGGTGTTGCATTAAAAATAATACTACATTTATTATAAATACTAATTGTAACATAACATACAAAAAACGATCGGTATACTGATACACCAGTGTAGATATAAAACATTAAACAGGGCTAACGTAGAAGCAACATTATAATAAACTTTATATTTTAAAATCATCTCGCTATAAAAATGTACGTGCATTCTGCATGAGGGTATTTAATATACCTTTGAAGTTGTTCGTACGTCCAACACATAAGTGTTTACTTCACAAGAACTTTGCACTTTCTGAACGGTAAGTAAATTAAATAGTTATCTCTTCAAACTGGGTTGTCACAAACAATTTTCTCGTGTGGATGAGGGTTAATTTCATATCTGTAAGGGTAAAAATGTTTAAAGAGCTCAAGTTAACACTCGAGGTAATTAAGGAAAGTGGTTTTGAAATGTTGCAGTCTACGCAGCTAGCCGCACCACGCCTAGACGGAGTGCTTGCGATTTGATAATTGTATATGTTTCGTTATCTTAGTTTTGGATATTCTGCATAAATTTGATATATTTACACATTGTATTTTCAGTTTTGGTAAATATGAGTTCTATTGAAGTTTGCCAATAATGATATTATATCGAGTAATGTTGTTATTAATTACACTTGAGGTTGAGGTTGACTACTTTAGCTCTCAATAGCTCCACAGCTTTAAAAGCAATATGATATAAATTATTCACATATTGTTATTTCTGCATAAATAATTATTTCTAATTAAAAAAAAGTAAAGTCAGACATTGCGTATGAAATAAATATTTTAGTCCCCGGTTTCATCATTGGACATCGTTATTTATCTATTCAAATGCCCTGATAGATTATTTAAAACATTTTGACATATGTTTCAATGCTTTATTTGTCTTTTCAACTGAAACTACTAAACAGAATCCAGAGACAATAAACCCCGATACAAGCATAGTCTTTAATTTAAATAAGAAACTAGTTATAACATTAATATTTATAAAGAAGCATCTTCATTGACGATATAATAGAGAGATCATAAAGACTAGCACACCCCTTGCCGTGACTTCACTTTATAAAATATATCAACGTCTAAGGTAAGTTATTCTTTGGTTAGACCCCTTCTCCCAGTGGAATTCTGCTTTTGGTTGATCCATACTGGCAGCAAGAGCTATTAGTGAAGTTTAACTTACGGCTTACCGAGTTACTTATTGTATGAATCATTTATGTATTTTGTATTGATTACGCTAGTATACAACAAACAGAATTTTGTTTGGATTTGTTTTGTAGACCAGGAATAAAGAACATGACTCTATCCATCACGGTCTATTTATTCGCATAATATCCAAATTTTTACAATTCTGTATCTGTCCTTATACTTTATAATTGTTTCATAGAAGAATGATATTATTTAAAATGTCAGAAACTAGCTAACTTTATACCAAACATTAACCAGTAACAAGAGACATCGGTATTAAATAATTAATCGATAGCAGCTAGTCGATAGGGGTTAACAACACGTCTTCCAAGTTAAACCCTTTCTAAGCCTGCTCTCAAGAGACGAACTGATCTATCGAGGGGACTAATGAATGATGATAAATGGCCCAACTGTATATGATATATTTTGAACAGGTGGTTGGGCAATAGAACGTTATCTGTATTAATATGCGCTTTATGTTATCAAAAATCTAGCGTGTATTTGAATGTATTGTTAACCATCAGTAATTTTTGTAATCATTTAATGATAGGATGTTGGGTGAATCTTTGTATTGCTACACAAAATATTCAAACACTCTTGTGATAAGATATCAAACGATACTCTTTGTCTAAAAATATGTGGACTATGCACCGCACTGGTCATTAGCCCCTATCAAAATAATCGTTCATTTTGAGAAATAAATCTTGTAACCAAGTAAGTGCAAATTAATATATTGTTATATTATTTTGACAAGTCCCGATTAACCACCGATTGGAATACTTGGAAAAGTATTGAGAAATGTGGATAGTCCGAAACATTATCTATTTCGTCACCATTATTATACTGCGCACATTCAGTTTAAGTATAAAACGATTTGGACGTTTTTATTTATATATATTTTGTGTACATGCAGGGTGTACGCATCACTGGCTACTACGCGAAATGCCACTTAGGGCAGGATAATTTTCAATGAGTAATGGTCACCCTAAGATCTCTCCGCACTAAAAAATTGAAGGTGGTATCGTCAGGTTTGTGCGTATATAATATATTCTTCGTGTGTATTGTGTCATTTATTATAGTCAACGAATTGCACACCACACTTTTAATGTAAAAAATATATAAATATGATTCATGATTCGGTCCAAAAATGTATACACAGCGGCTAATAATGATTTCATTTCATCACAGAGCAGTTTTCTATTTAAGTTTTTCATATGTATTTACATCAGTACATTACGAATCTTGTAAAACGGCGTTTTACGTGAAACTATTGAGTTTTTAGGCCTCATATCAAATGAAGTTCGTTTCGCAACGTGGAATGACATTCGAATAAATAGTCTCTGGTCCGTTCATGATTTTATCTTCACGATCGATGGTACTTCCGATATGAGGGTGCAGCAATCACGGTTATCTCGCATTGTAAACAGCGCCCGATGACCAGACATAGGGGATGATTTGCCGACGCCTCAGTGATCGTGACAGCGCTTTTCTGTTGCTAAAGGAAATTCTATTTGTGACGTCATTGCTAAAAATGTGTTTATTTATTCAGTTTTACAAGTTCGTTAAACTGTTGGTGAAGCTATTAAGCTAAGATTACCTATTTCTAGATAACATAGGATTTATTAATTAAAGTTATTCAGAACGTTCTGAACATTCAGAAGAATTGATTAAGACATTCGTAAAATAATAATGAAAACATATAAGAAATACTATCATATTTAATGCACTTGTATCTTGAATTAAATAATATTAAATACTTCTTATATATAATTTGGAGTGTAGTAAGTACTTCTCTAAACTGAGACCACTTAAACAGAAATTCAGCATGCACTAAGGTTTAAACGCACTACCCTTACAAACGGCAATTCACTCAAAGAATATGTAATAAAATAAAACATTCGTGTCTTTAAACGCAGGTGTATAGAGGAAGTTAATAATGGACAAAGCTGTAGTGGAAAGCCCGGCTCATGTTTGTATAGCTAGTAGTCTCTTCTCTCTAATCTCTATTGTACAATTGTTTTGGTCCAAAGAATAAAATTTTTGTATGCTCTTAATGCGTGACCATAATGTGGCTTATCGAAAGATTAAATGTTGTAAATAATATCTAAAAAAATACAAAAAAGCAGGAAAATCAAGCGTAGGGACATTGTTACTGACCTTGATAACACGTAAGCAATACACATTGTATATGTTGTTACTTTTAATTTATAATTATCGATTTAGTTTTACGTAATGACTACGTATATATTACATCTATGTCGTCAACAACATTAGTAGATAAAGTATCGATTTATCTATAACGACAGTTGATTATTATTCTAGATTTGAACCTAGACTACGATAATGTGATATTAAGTTATCATAAATTGTAAAAACCTTATTATTTTGTTTATAAGGAACAGTATCAGGAATGTAATAATGTAACCGCGTACGGAGTCTAGTCTAATCTATATACACAAAATAAAATAACGCTTTGGTATTTCGGTAAAGGAGCTTTCTAATGGCTTAAGCATTTTTATATTATACTAACGTATTAATAACTAATACTACGATACATTTTAGACATTTTTTTATAGCGAATATGGATATTATACTGAGGATTGGTTATGTTTGTTTATGTAAAATCGTAGCAAATAATCAAAACCTGTTTATATTAGCTTAGAAAACGCTAGAAGTGTGGTCCTTGTGGCACGTTATAGCGGTAATGCACAACACACAGCACTCACACCGCGATTGTTCTTTTCTGTCGGAGAATTAGCAAACATTTCCAAATGCTTTTTAATACCCCGCTCAAAATGTAGCCTATGCACAAGCTTTTAGTGCAGATCAAATTTTATTTCCTTTTTCCGAGCACCTATCATATTGTATTCATATTTTATTTATTTCAGTTAGTGGCTTTGTACACGTTTCTTATTTTGTTTGCATTTCAGCCTAACCATCCAGGTGATTTTGGGTTTAGAGTCATATGCTTGTATATTAAGGTCCAAATCTTTTTTCTTAATTTAATGCGTGTACTTATCTGTATTTGGATGTAAGTATGCACTTAAAATACATTTGTAATATTTGTAATTTGATAAGATAATCCACATATTATCAAAACTGTTGCTATGAATGGATCTGGCACGTTCCACGTTATCAGATTACATAAATTCATTTTTAATTTATTATAAATTTGTCGTCAAGTGCATAAGTAAATTAATTATATATGTAACATACATGTTGTTCTTTAATTGTTTGCACAAGAGTCACCAAATGGTGATTTAGAATAGGTTACAATAGCTAGAAGCTCAAAGAATTTAACATTTTACAATATACGATACGATGATTCTAGACGATTATTTCAATATTTTGTGTATTATATGAGTTACAGCATTATTGATTTAGGTAATTATTAAATATTCAGAAAGCGCATAAAGTTTCATAGCTTATAGAATCGGTAGCACCTTAAACAATGCAGTAGCATTACAATCACGTTGAAGCGCTTTATTTACAAGTCGATTTACACGCAATTATGAGTCCTATGAGGATGATATACAACACGACAAAATATCCAGTCGCCGTCGTATCGTGGCGGGGGAATGTGATTTCGAAGACAGTTAGTGCGGTTTGTGACCGACCATCGCTCAGTGACCGCAATCGTAACCAAACACCTGTCTGGATGCATCTCTTACATGCCATGCATGCCTGGTGTCTCGTGTGATATTAGCGGTTTCATTGTGTTTTCTATTGTTCTAAAACATTAGTACCGTATAAATCCTATGTTGGATAAAATAACTTAACCTATATTTTGCATTAGTGAAAGTAATTTTTTATGTTGCTATATAAAAAAAGGATTGTGTGGTTTTATGAAAGCACGGTAAAAATGAAACGATTTTTCACATTATAGATATTTAACTGATGGTCAGTTGAAGCAACTATAGACGCCACCAATCCTTACTTCGCGGCCGACCGTCACGCGACATGGGATACCAAAAAAAATGAGACGATTTATTACATAAAAGTTCACTTTAAATATAAATACATATCTACTTTAGTTTACAAGATGCAGAATAAACAATATAAAATAAGGTAGCGTCGCTCCATAATAGGAATATTGAATAATCTTCTGAGAATTGCACATTACTGGCCTGATTGTTACAGCCGAGAATTATTAATAATCTACAGTACGCATGCACTCTATAGAAAATCACGTGCGCTTTAATCTCTCGTTTCATTAGTTCATTTAAAATATACGATCAATGGATTGATCATAAATTGTCCTTCGGTGTATAACTGGTAGCGAATTGTTACCGCAGGCTCGTATGGCACATTAGGCACAATTCAACTGTGGCGATAATATGGGCTTACGATTGTATGCGGGTAAAGGATTGAATGGAGATATTAGATTATTCACGGTTATATAGAAACATTTGTCGCGTAAAGGTGAAATCATTACACGTTATCGAGGATATAAACTTGCGTGTTGATTTCCTTGATTTAATTTCTATTTATTTCATTCTGTGGACCCTTTTAATAGTTGAGAATGCCTCTCTGTTGATGCTACACTATTGTTAACAGCGCTTTAAATTTAAATGGAATAAGATGCATGAACATTTCCATCCCTTATGATCTAGGTGCAACGGGTTCGATTAAAGCTAAAGGTAATAAATCCATATGAGATATTGTATTAATAAATTATTTTGTAACAATTAGTGATTTAGCATTTAATAAAATGTATATTAAATTAAGGTTCTTTGCTTATAAATGAAATATTATCGAGGTTAAGTTTAAAAAACAATCTGAACTAAATTAAATATGAAATATTATTAATGTTCCTTCTTCAAATTTGTTTATAGGTTTGTGACAAGCCAAAAGAAAATTTTAATCAAAAATAAACATTTTACAAACGCCAAAACAATACTCAGAAAAGTATCAAATAGTTCACAGATGTTTCACATGTGTTTACGCGGTCTGCTTTACAGGAATTCAGTCAATTATATATCGTATAAAATTATATATACGAGCTAATCAAGTTCCCTCAGACACGGTCCGTGCCCACCGCGTTGTAAATCGGTGTGAACGTACGTACCATCGAAATAAAATTGAACCCTCGCGTTTCGGTGGGCTGATTAACAAATTCCATAGAACAATGTAAAATAATTGAATTACCGTATTCAGTTCTATTTGCATGCGCTTGTTTCTATTTACGTTTGTGATATTTTTGTATTATTAGTGTCCACAGCTAAATGTATCCGTTATATCCATGATCACAGCAATTTGAGAACTTTATTTTTTTAATACAAGGATTTTTTTTCTTAACATTTCTAGATGTGACTAAGATATTGAACAATTCGGAATATAATATTATAAAGATCAAGCATGAGAATATGTATTTATTGAAATATTTATATGCATGCATAATGCAGTAGATATTGCTAAATTGAACCGATCCAAAATCACAACTATCGTAAAAGAATAATATATAAAACGTACGTATGAACGGCATTAGAGGGGGACAACAATTTTTCTTTACAAAGATTATAAAATTATTTGAAACGTATTTATTTAATTATCAAATATTTGTGTATACAGTTTTTTATAATTTCGTAATTTCAAATATTAAGTAGAAACGTTTAATTAAGCGGAAATTAAATTTAGTAACAACTCAAAAGTAAAAAAAAAATTGAACAGACTTGTCACTTAAATTTAACAGTAGGAAAATTATTATCACAATAATATCCTATAATTACATTTTCCATTAAAAGTTTTTCTTGGAACTTCTTTAATACGCATACTGATATTATATTCATGAAGCTTATTTTATGATTAAACGTAAGCTAAATATGGGATTTCATTTGAATAATCTCTAAAAACACAAAGGAAAGTTTGAAATTAATAAATTTTATTACGTCTACACTTTCGTAGAGAGATGTGTGTTGAAGATGTAGGTATGACCGTTTATGGTAATTGAAACGTCAACATAGAGGTCGAAGAATGCTTTCACGTTACAAAAAGTTCAATACATTAGAAACTCGTTAGGAATTGTGCTAAAATAGCGTTATTTTCATCGAGTAAGCGATCCGCCGTGATTAGCGGTCCGCCGCGATGCGTGACTGTTTATGGTCCGTGACTCGTTCACCCCTTCACCCTAAACGTAGACACGTGTATGGATTAATAGTGATTTTTTCCCCATTAATCCTCAGCACGCCAAATGTCCAATTTTCTGTATTACCCCTTTAATTCTACCATCTCCAAGACGTAGGCGAAAGTTTTGCAATCTGAAAATTCAATTAAAATGTTTTAAAGTATAAACTTATTTATCATAATCACTGTCTTCGCTTTGTGATAATAATACTTTTATTCTTTAGGATTGTTTGTAAATGAGATCTTGTAATATATGCCTTTCATAGTTCCGTTACTATTACACTGCTCTTATATTTGAGTTGTGAAAATTCACCCCAAAAAGTATTAAAAATTAAAACAATTTTTAAACAGGATCTGCAGGATTTAGACGGTAATAAATTTCGTTTTGACTTAAGGATTACATATACCTAATACAAAACTCGAGCTAAAAATAAAGTTGTCTTTAAATAATGCGAAATTCACAAATCCACTCATACACCATGTTTTTAATGTACTTTTATGGAGCTTTCGAAATGTACATACAATACAGGTACATATTTTATACCATACAGGTATAAAACTGTTGTTCAGTCTGTAATTCATAATTACGTAGAACGACGAAATTCACTCTCAGTGGGATGTACATTGCCCGAGATATTTTGACGATCTCGCATTCTTCATTAAACCGGCGCTGAGCTAACACGCTTTATAGCCGACAATACATGTTTATAAAATTTGCATACGTTCATTCGCACTCTTCCGCGACCATTACCTTTCCATTTGGTAAATAATTTAGGAGGCCTCTAGGACGCCGGCCAGATATTAAAAGTGATGGGTCCCCAAGGTTTAATATTAGACTCCCCTCGTATTAAATTCTCTGTCACGCGAAATTCCCAAATGCATACGCGAGATATTTTTTGCACATGTTCATATTTTCACTTCTGTTGTCTCATTCGATACAGAATGTCACGTGATTGTACCGAATTATTTGGAATTTTCAATCGTTGAATTGCACTTAATTTTTATTGGGGAATTTAATTGAGACGCCCCATTTAATGCAGTTTGGATAATGGAGAAACTCGCTGGCATTGTGTTTTGAATTAGAAATTCCGATATTCGATTGCAGATTCCAAATAACCGTAGGTTTTGTACCTGTAGTAATGGAACTCCAAAATTACAATGTATAATTTTTTATTTTATTATATATATTATGAGTAAGGTATGCAGTATGTATAATATATTCCACGAAATTTGTTGTTAAAATTGATTTTTTGTGGTAAAATTTATGTGGTTTCACAGTGCTTCTTATTAGTTTGTCTCATTTTTCTTTATATATTTATTGTGCTTGTACTAAAATATACACCGTAAGTTCATGGTGTCATCGCATAAAATATTAATGCAACTTCATTTCAAATTCATATTACAATACTAAGCAAGTTGCGCAGGGCGTTGAATAATCGAGTTCATTTTATATGCATCAAATTCACAGAACAAAACTAATCCAGAGCCCGGGGGCAATAAAAATGTCCCACTTTCCGCCGCTACGTTAAAAATAGATGAGCACAAGGTGTAATCTCGGCGATTCTTATTATAAAATTTTGCATCTCAAATATTTTACATTTTTCACCATTTGCCTCGACATCACCCTCACAGGAAAGAGAATACATCAATTACTTTAAGCTAAGTGGCTTCACTACAACTTTACATCGCATTTAATATTCGTTTATTACAGCAATTCTTCAATGTTTTAAGAAGCTTTTCCCAGTTTGATTTATTCAAGTAACAAATTATCAGGAAATAAAAATTTAACTATATCAGCTCTAGAACTCAAAGTCCTCGGAACAAATTAAATAAATCTCTATAACAATACAGTTGATTTATCAAAATTAAATCTCTTTGTCGAAATGAATAATCAAATTTATCAGTCACTCGAATCTTCTATTTGAAAGGGCTTGAAAGGTTCTCTGTTTGCACTATTTTTGCAATTATGATGATTAAAATTTTATGTTATTTTACGTGAGTAATCCTTTGCGCTTTTATTTATTTACTACTTAGAATGTATGAGAAGCATCGTGGACCCTTACCTGAATTTGTTTTTGTAAAAATGTCGTCAAGGGCTCTCCCTAAGATGTAGGCAGACAAATATATCCCGACATCCCCCGTCTTATGACAGAAACCCATTGTTTGTTCTATTTTATAAAGCCTTGCAATAAAACGTTTGCATTTTACATTTTTTTGGGGCCATAAATAAAGGACCTCTTGTAAAATTGCATTTTAAGCATTTCTCGATGCGAAAGCGTCACCTTTGGTTGGGACCCTGTCGGGGTATGGGTATTTAGGGACGTTAAAGTTTTTGAATAATGTACGTTATTAGAAATTTGAGATTTACGACATCGTCCAGTATTCATGTTTTTTTTTATAACGTTGCAATACCTTCTATATAAGTAATATTTCATGAAAAAATGTTTCACTTTAAAAAATAAATTCCAATCTTAACATCATGATGAATTGAACTAGTCATCAGAAACAATATAGATTATTTAAAATTTACTTTTCTAATTAATTTCAATAATAAATATGGTCCTATGTGACGTTGCCGCAAAAAAAAAAAAATAATAACCTGGCAAAGATATTAACGTTCGTGGAAATCTAATTATAAATCTCAGAAGCCTCTGTTAATTTTAATTAATATTTCATTTCGGATGTTAACAGATAATAAATTAATAACTACATCATGTCCGGTGCCTCGAGGAAGGTTCGCATGGAGTCGTAGGGGTTCAAGTGAAATTAAATTACGAGTTGACAAAATGAGTTACGCCCTTTTCTGTAGATTAACAAACAAAAACTGATGGTATGGGGGTCACGGAGGCATTAATGTTGTTAGAGGCAAATGACTCCATTCTTCGTGGATGTGTCGCCAATCGCACACAATGCTACAATTTAAGCTGGCTATTGTTCTTGTTCATTCGTCTCTCGATTTAGTTTTGAGCTTTTATCGCTGCCCATTTGAATGGTGGACGCGACGCCGCCTGCTCGCTCCGATGATTTTTCCACGGTTATACTTTTATGTAGGTATACGTTTTTCATGTATTCCGTTTTATTTTATTTGTATTAAAACGGACTCGTTTAATGAATAGGAAAATTGTATTGTGCTGCAGATTATACGGTGCATTAACTATAAATAAAAATATATAATAGGCATTGTTGCTCAACAACTTTTTAATTAACAGCTTAAATTAAAATTTATTAAAGTTGTTTATGACTACTTTGTTGCTCGGTTGTGTATTATTGACTACTAGCTTTCCACCCACGGAATTGCCTGGGTACTCAAAGAAAAAGTTAGATGGTATGAAGTATTTTTCCCATAGTTCCCGTTCCCATACGATTTTCGGGATACTATCCTATATCCTTTTTAGTAAGTGTCTCTTCTCAAACTATTTACTTATTATCATACAACTATTTTCAAATATAAGATATAAGTAGTTAAGGCGTGATGAATGGATAAACAGACACACAGAGAGAATTACTTTCTCATTTATAATATTCAGGATTGCTAATGCTATGGGAAATACAATCTCTACCTATAACCTCATTGAACGCAAAATATATAAGCAAAATAAAAAGTCTCATAAATGATGCCATAAAAGATATATTTTTTATTAAAATTACATCCATAATTTCAATTACTTGCTTGACTTAAAATCGACTTACGCAACGCGTGGCATAACTGACCACAAAGGGGAGTCCAATTTGGTACGGTTCGAGATCCAATTAATTTCAAAAAATCATCGCAACCCAACGCATATATACGAAAGGGCTTATTGTTATGTAAATTTGTGCAAACTTCGTAGCTAGTCGTAGGCATGGCTAATTGTTAATTCGGATAATGCGCTTACTGGGACACGGCTGAACCGGGACCGATGGAAAGATTATACGCACCGCATACCACACATCCTACCACATTTGTCCAATATTGCGGTTCTAAGCTTTCAAGTCATTATGTCAAATTTATACAAATTGCGCCACTTATATAAATTAAGAATAGGAAAGGAGATAGGCTAGGAACTATTTTTAATATTGTTTTAATAAATTGAAAATGAGATTAGTTCGTTTTAACAAACAAACATACTTATATATAAAGCTATATCTAAAACAACGATATTAAAATAACATGGCCGTTGAAAGTACAGTAAAGTATTGTAAAATATAAAATTAATTTATGATAGAGCATGTTCAATGTAGTAGAATACTAGATCAATTGAAATTTGCCCTCAATGTTTTTATGGTAAATGAAAATGAAGTTTCACGCTTGGATAAGCTATGAAATGATTCTACGTCTACAACTTACGACATTTATAGTGTTCAATCAAAACAAGATAGCAAAAATAGACATCTCATGTGTTTCATTTCATAATTCAATAATTTTATATTATTACTTTATTTTATCTCTACTACGTAAAATTTTACATAGTAAATAATAGTTTGGATTTTAGGAAGACCAAAGTGATTTCGGAAAGAAATTATTTTTCAATTAGTTGTTTGTCACTAAGTAATAAGATAAGATGTATTAACTTTTGTATCTAAATTAATACTATAATATATGTAGTTATATAATAGATGTAGTTAAATTAATACTATAATTGCATTTATATCTACTTCTTTAGACGACATCATACTATTCTTAACAAAGTTGTTTCATAAATCTTTTGTATGATACATAGTTCTTACCGCAAGCGATACAATTTAACTCATGATACACGCTGTCTTCCAACTAGGACAGTGTTTTGTTACCGGGTTGTGATTCTCTTAAGTTTTGCGACATTATGTAGATTGTTAGCAAAATGTATGTTAGTTGGGAACTAGGTAACGTGTGACAAATTTCCCAACTCGGTGCACTGAAATATCACGCGATCTAGAGTCTTATGCGGTTCACTATTTTGTTGCATGGTGACACATTTAACTAAAGAAAATCACGGAACTTAATTGTGAGCGATGAAACAAAAATGCCACTAAATGTGAGCTGATTTAATAATTATTTGTAAGCAATATGTCACATGTTTATTAATTGATGTTTTGGAAGGTGTAAACGTTTTTGTCAGTTTGATAATAATAATAGCTCTTATCCCTATTTACACAAGAGCCTGCTTTGATATACCTATAATTTTAATGAAAACTACAATTACTTCAACGGTTATACGATACCCTTACACACGCAATGAAACGAAGGTCAAAATTAAAGTCAGCTGCGCAGGACTAGACCAATTTTCTACGAACGTTACCATTAGCAATTCATAGCAAATAACATGTAACAACGGTAATCAGTCTATAATAGAAAAATCGTATTTCGCTAGCAGGCAAGGCGGTGCCAAGCACAGATTTCGTCGGCAATGTATCGTGAAATTAGTTTAGTGGCACTATATAATTACGGGCCCTTACTTTTTATGGCCCTAGTCGCCGTGGGGTGCGTCCCTCGGTTGTTATGACGAAAATGTCAACCCGGTCTGCGACTTGATGAATTGACACTATTTTAAACATCTTTTTCCTTCTTACCCTTCTGTAAGATTTGTATACATGACAACCAATAGATTATATACACCTCTGATGTGAAAGGTCAATGTACTTCGTCAACAAATAAAATAATCTGAAGTCATTTGCTCACCATTTGTTTAGTTTATTCCATTTTCAATTTATTATTTAATAATTACGGTTTTTAGTGGGTCGACTCGGATATGTGTATTTTAACATAGGTTTTTAGCCTGTGTGTCAACTTTCATGTACAACAATACATACGTTTTTGCTTTATTGAGTAACAAACATTTAATGATGTATATAAACTTATGAAATTTAAAAACCTCGTTCTGAGGTGTTATGCTTCTGATTTCCTCCTTCCATTTTATACAAATTGTGTTCGTGTATTTTTATTGTTTGATTTATATTAAAGTAAATATTTCTCTTCCTTTTTTCTTTATATTTAATCATAAATTTGGTTAATGAAGAGAATATAAGTAGGTATAGACAAATTCCATTAAATTTTGACAGACAAGAGTGAGTCAATGATTTTTACTACCTTTGAGGACTGAATTTTCTTTAGTTTCTCGTCGTTAAGGTTTTTAAATAAAACTCAAACTGCAAGATACATTTCATAGATTTATTATATAAAATCTTAAACTACTTTTGAATTTTATCTTAATACAGTATAGTAACATGTGAAATTTACAGAACTATTCGATTAGTACAGATAGTAAGTATTTAGCTATAATTATTGCGCAAGATTATCCCAGTCGGAATATCTTTAGTTTTAAAATCACTAAAATACTTAAGTACCGAATCTTAAGTGATACATAATTTAAAAAGCTCAGATTTATTTCTATTATTATATCTATTTTGATCAATGTATGTACATTATGATATGAAAGATTTGAAAATATTATATAATGTAATTTGCTAAAATAAAATAATATATTTTTAAGCACCTAATCACCTAACCTTAACGTCAATAAGAATAGTTTCGGTACGTGAAACTAATTACTTTAATGAAAATGAGTACTGAATATTAAAATACATTTCAAAATGGCCGGTTTCAATGTTTGAGTTTTAAGAAAATGAGCTGTGAAGAGATTAAGGAAATGAGAGTAGATTTAGAAAGAACAATATATTCATCTATGGCGTTCGTAATAAATCTCTAGAAAAAATATTTTTACAATTTTATAAAACGTTTTTGTCATTCAAATTCAATAGCTATTTATAAATAGTAATGGTGTAAGTACAATAGTATATTACAAGCTCTTAATTAGTACTTTATGATATGGAATCGAAGTATCGAAAAGGTACCAGTGAGGATGATATTGTTATATTTATTACGAATCATCTAGGTCGACTTTAAGATCAAATTTCTTTGTACAAAAATATGCAGAATTATCCTCTAAAACACCGTCTACATTCATATACTAACATTTATACATAAGTAAATATATAGTATAAATTTTATACCGGGACACACGCAGCTTCGGCGTAATTACTCGCTAAACAATCACAAAAGAAGCGTTCACAATAGTGAAAATGTCACTAATCACGCTTTATATATTTTGAAGAAAGCTTGGCGCTAAATGATATTGAATAAAATGAATAACTACGCGTGTCCCGATACACTATGTATATTCAGTGAGCAAGCCTTTATATTTAGTCATAATTTATTGCTGATGTGTTCATTTTGTTATAAAATATTTGTTTGACGAAGATTTCATATTTTAACATAACATTCACTTGATTGATTTAGAGAAAAGAATTAAGAAATCATTTAACTAGATGGAGAAGACAATAAAGCAACCAATGAAACTACGTATACGTAATTATGTTCCTAGTCTACATAGTGAAAATCGATTAAATGCATGAAATAGCCAGAAAAGGTGATTTTTGTTTTCAGAATTTTATACAAAACGTGTAAATGACTATATTAATGAAGTTCTTGTCCCGTCACAAAGCCACAAAAACGTATATGTTGATTTATGTTCTTTGTCTATTTTATTCTGATTAATTATTATGACAATTATATATGTTTTATTTTGACGACACAATTTTTATTGCATCAAAATGCTACGTGTTATGGTATTAACTAGAATTGGTGGTGATACATTTATTGTGGAATTGTCGTCTCCATCGAGTATTGATCTTTTACAAAAAAAAAACAAAATCTTATAATATAATATGTGTACAATATAATATGGCAGTGAATGTTTTGAATTTTATGAATTATTGTATTAAGTTTATTTTTAATATAAAATTTCAATTTCTTATACAATACATATCTTTAAAACTTGGCATAGACTATACAATAGTTCGCCTGAGTTATAAAAAATTTAAATATACTTGTTTCAAAATTATAAAATCAAAATCTACATGGAAATTTCTTCTATTCCATACATAAACATGGCATTTCAATAATTGCATAGTCTAAACAAGTTTATTTGCCATTATTGCATTCCAATAAACACTTAATTTTATACGATTTCTTATATATCACAGGCTTAAAATATATTATTATATAGGGACGTGCATTCTATACGTACACTTACAAGTAGATAGAGAAATTAGGTAACTATT
The DNA here is from genome assembly GCF_012273895.1 of Zerene cesonia. Taxonomy (NCBI): domain Eukaryota; kingdom Metazoa; phylum Arthropoda; class Insecta; order Lepidoptera; family Pieridae; genus Zerene; species Zerene cesonia. Next base: position 4,569,957 of record NC_052117.1, read on the forward strand.
TACACGAATAAGGGGAAAAATAATGAGGCAGACCCTCCCACAACCCTCGGAGATTTCAAATTACAGAACAGCTATACGTATTCCTTCATTAGTTAAAAGGCAACGAGTTTTGATCCTTTTAACAAACTTAATTACAAATAGGATCAAAATTCATCCGTCGTGTTGTTGAGTCTTTGTTAACGTGCTGTTCTGATGATACAATAATAATAATTATTAGCAAATCTCTAAATATCCCTATACTTGCAATTTTTTACCGATATTTTTCTAGTCTTTAAAAAAACACTTGTACTGAAAATACAGCACATTAACTAAAATAATAAATGCAACAAAGGACAAAATATAAATAACTTAAAGTAATAGGATCGTTTAACTACCACGTACACACATTAGGCAGTTGAAGCGCGGCACGTCGACCACACGAGTACGAAAATTTCAAAATACTAACAATTTTACTACTCTCTTAACGAAGCGTACTTACAACATGAAATTTATGTTTAAACTTTACACGCCATCACCAACAAGCTTTGTGGAACTCTTCGTTCCATTTTTAAAATTGTCCGTAAAAATTTTGAATTTTTATCACCTTCTCATGTTCGATGATGAAATGTTGCACGATTTCTATGCAGGGAAACGAAAAACACTTATTGTCTTGATGTTACACGGTAACGGCATTTTTATCAATTGTCATTATGAAAAAATATTGCGGTACAGTCGTGTACACTTTGAGCTTTACGAAGTTTATGAGTTCTCAATGTCCGTCTTCTGTTATTGATGGAATTAAACTGTTTTATGTGAACACATTTAAATATTTGAGAGCGGCAGACACGTAAGGTACGGGGATTGAACCGTAGTGGGTGACGGACTGGAACATGAGATAGGCGATGTTTAGAAGCTATCACACAATCTCATTCGGATGTGTGTTTTGATTGGAGTCGTTTTGTCGCGCGCATTGCTGAAAAAGAAAATTATTATTACACTTTAAATACGTAAAGAATTACTTAAAATAGATATTTCGCAAGCATTATGTTTATACATAGTACAATCATACTTAAAAGTTGAAAATATCAAATAAAACACTGAGTACGCTACAGATACAGATTTGTGAAGAAAAGCAGCTTACCTTAAAAACTACGTTTATCTAAGTACTTGAAACTTACCTCTTGTTTTCTTTCCCACGTTTTCATTGCGGTTTTATATTTTTCAAACTCGTGACACCAGTTTGAATAAATCTTCTGATACTCGTTGCTTTTCTCAGGTGGTGAACATCTGCAATAAATATTCATTAAGCGTGCTTACCCGATATACATAACATTATTAAAAGTTAATAGAAAATGTTGTATTGCAATTGTATGAAAATGTATAGTCCATATTTATATTATAGTGAAAACAACGTCTTTCTAAAGTCCAACAACTGTTAAAATAATAAGCTCACAACAAATATGTCCACATAAGTATATGAAATAGCATTTGCCTGTGTTCATGTGAGTTTCAAATTAATTGTAGTTTCAAATATATTGCAATGAATAAGGTATTCCTAGGTTTGATTGAAACAATAGAAAATGTGTCTCCAGCAAAAAAAATATAGCGAAACAAACTTAAATCGGTTAAATAGCAACCACTAATGGAGAATGATTTTAAACAATAAAATTAGCCAAAATAAACGTTTCATTGCATTGCGCATAATTTATGTGCATTATATTAATGACGTTTCTGCAAATAGAAATTGCTTTTATGCAAATTGGGTATAAATTATTACTACAATTATAATATTTTTGTTCTATTTTTTTCTCATTTCTCATTGATATATAATACAGGTAACATAAACAAAATTAAGCTTTTTGTCAACCAATTGAATGCAAAAATATAAATTGAATTTAATGTTAAAGTTTAAGCCTTTTTTATTTTTATATTTTAGATACAATTTAATTTGGCCACGGCCAAACGGCCAAAAAGCCTCACAAATATACACTAAGATATAATTTCATAAGTACAGTTAGTAATGCTGAGCCTATAAAATTTTTACTAGCTTTCCGCCCGCGGCTTCGCTCGCATAGTCAAAGATCATAGACAGTCACGGGATTTTACCAGCATAGTTCCCATTTGCGTGAGATTTCCGGATAAAAATAATCCTACTTATGTCCGTCTCGAATTTGCCTCAAATTATCTCCATACCAAAATTTATCCATATCGGTGCAGTGGTTAAGGCGTGAAGATAAGACAGACAGAATAACTTTCGCAGTAACAATATTGATAGGGATAAAGATTGTTTTATTTACCTGTGTGTATCAACAGTTATATTGTAAGAACACAGCAGAGAGCCGCCCAGCCAGCAGTCGTAGCGCCCTGCGTCTGCCTCGTTCACAGATATTATGAGTAGCCCATGTTCTGACGTCTCTATATATTTCTCTGGTTTACTGAAAATTCAAAATCGATTTTAATACTATGGGAGTAAGGTTTGAATTCGAATATTCTTTTCTTGCTTTAAGGCTTTTGTCATTTATTATGAATATCATCTTTATCATTATTATTTTTGTCGATATGTAAAATACATTAAGTGTTGACTTAAATGCAAAAGATGTATACTAAATATTTATTAGAACAGTAATTATTTTTACCAAAAAATTAAAAGGCTCATCATAAAAGTCGGTTCACCTCGTAAAGACTTATGAAGTAACAAACACACAAAAAACAGTCGAATTGATAACCTCGTTTCTTTAAATCGGTTGAATATACTTCACAGCGATATACATTCACTACACTAAGTACAACTAAATAAATAAAATAAGAAATAAGACTAAAAAGCCATGTTAAAAAAACAATTAACCACGGCCGCGTGAAGGATTTAAAAACAGTTTAAAAGGCATAAACGAGAGAAGGGAAAGCGATACAAACGTTTCCCCCGAGTTTTAATTATGCCCACGGAAGTAGATAGAAGTGGATTTGGAAACACTTTAATTAATCTTGTTGCACGCGTGTACACTGCACCCCGCAGGTTGGAATGCCATATGTTTGTGGTATACTGCATACTAGCGACCGCGGTTTCGTCCGCGTATCCAGAGGAATTGTACCTTTTCGTAGTTTCCCGGTCGTGTATGTTCTTAATCGGGGCTCAAATAATATCTTTATTAAATTTCATCTACATCGGTTTAGTGGTTATGGCGTGACGAAGAGACAGACGCACTGATTGAGTTATTTTGTATATTTGATATTAATAGGGACTGTACTGCTAAGCACAGCGTTCAAAGATTAGTATGCGTATAAAAAAATAGTAATTTAAATTTTTAAAAGTATCTGTTTCTCGTCCCGCTTATAGTTTAGCAGTATGCTCGTTACCTTTTACCGTGGTTGCCTGGAGGAGATCACTTCTAAGTGATAAGGCCGCCAAACAAATTGTACACTTTATTATAATCGTCATTATTATATTTAAGTTTCCTTCTATGTACAATCTTCATGAAGAGTTAAATAAATAATTTTGGGAATATCATGTTTGTTTTTGTTTGCTTTCTTTTTAAACGAATGTATTGAAGGCATTGAATCTCGTATATGCCACTTAATACAACGAATGCTATTTTATATTTATAGCTCCTAATGTAAAAATGAATTTCTTAAGAATATCGTAGAGAATATAAAGTTATCAAGAAGAAAAAACTCATTAGTTTAACAACGTTCTATCATAACCTATATCCATAATTGCAATGTGAATTCTTATAAATAAAACTCACTTAAATGTGATTGGATGCCGTCCTTTCTCTCGCGAATAGTGGTACCAGGACACCGCTCTCGGTTGCAGCACTTCTGGCATCTTCACGAAGCTGCCCAGGTGGAGGCTCTGGCCCCACGTCGCTGATACGCTCTTTCGTGATATGGACGAGTCGCAGATGTCAGCCGTTTCATTAGCTACGTCTTGTATCAACCTGGTTATTGTAAGACGCTTTCTATGAATACTTATAGATCAATAAATTATTGTAAATTGTAAACCTAATGCTAAACGTTCAATAAATAATTTTATTTTTTTAATGCAGTTTGTTCTCCGATACTTTAATAAAGGTAGGTTAAGGTAGGTATTGTCAAAAACAATTGACGTAATTATAACAAACACAGAAGGCAATTATAATCATACACTGTCATCATGATGTATGTTAAATTAGCCTAGCTCAATATCCATTTAATATAATGCCATTTACATTGAGAAAATTGTCAATAGCTGATTGTTGATTATCATTGACTTCGGTTGAACATACAGGGGTTTTTGATAGTCTAAAATGAAAGTTATATTTGAAATTTGAGTTGTTTGTTCTCGTGTGATTATTTGATACACAATGGCCGCGCAGGGTATTATTAAGAATCGATTTAACGTTATCGAACGCATCGACTGAAACTTAGTTAATAGCACTGGGTTATTAAATTTGAAAGCTATGCATTCGATGATAATAAAGTATGGACACTGATGTTGGATAGTGGGTACGGCAATAAAAACATAACGGTGAACATTAATTATTACAATCAATACGCTTTCAAACAACGCATTTGATAGCATCTAGAAACTTCGTTACATGTTCAATATATCAGTTTGTAAAATTTCAATTTTATTCAGATTCGAGTAAATTTAGTTGGGAAATGTTAAGCATTGATAAAATTAGTTTTTTGAAATATTACACTAAGTGAATACAAATATCCTTAGCAATTATTGTCTTCTATTAATTAATAGTAGGTATTAATTAGTAGTAATAGTAATTCAAATTCTTCTATCCAATTGAATTAAGCTAATGAATAAATAATTCACATACATAAAATTATTATGCAAGTACCCAAAGTGTCGATATACAATACACTTAAAATCATTACATACTATTGCATGTATTCACTCTATGTTATAAATTTATTGCGGATAACAACTAGCAGTTCATGTATCAACAACAACAGTAAAGCGCGTATAATTATAGCATAATTCACAACTCACCCCGGCATGTATTCTCTACAAACGCCTGCGTCTCGGTCCCACCCGCAATAGGGGTCGCGCGCGCACCGCACGCACGCGTCGTAGCGGCGCGCGCACAGCGCCAGACGTAGCTGTAGCACTCGCCGATCTGACGCCGCGTAGAGGGAGCCGTGCGTGCGCGACAGTGCCATTGCCTACGAAAATTCGTAGATGTAGATCTTATTGAACTATAAAAGGTAAACTAAAGGTTACCGCTTTATGGCCACGTGTTAAGTGATCCTGCTAACAAGTCGTTTAAAAGAAAAGATATGTCAGTAATTTCAAGTTAATTTGCAATGCAACTGTAATAAATTTGAAATAAATTAACACCAAAAAGATATGCAGTCTTCTTTTGTATAGAAAAGAGTGTGTTAAATGTTTTATTCTATTCAATTTCAGTATTCTATTCACGAGCAAATTACTCTCGTGCCAATATGCGAAGTGTAAAACTTGCAGTTTATGCGCACTACATACCTGAATAGGTTCACCAGGAGTAACGTCGAATATGTCAAGTAAAGCTGACTGGCTGTCACCGTTCCGAGTCCACTGAACGATTTTATGAATTTTGCCTTCATCTGTAACAATCAAATATATATTGGATACGAGAAACTTTCAATATTCAAATTGGAGCATATGTGAGTGAAATTGTTATTAAATAATACGAACCAGTTATGCCCACTGTCTGCCTTTTGTCACTCGAAATAAAATATTTGGCCTCTTTTCAAAGATTTGAAGCAACACAAAAGGCTTTTCAACCCGTAAATTGGGAAAGTAAACTTCCATACACAGCAATATTTTATTTTTATATTGTCCATAAAGTCGGGCTCCTTTGTAATTAGGTTTTCGTTAATTGTGCCGGCAACGTCTAGCCATAAGGAGAAATTATAATGGTTCGTTACGTTCAGGGATCAATTAGCGAAGGTCTAGGGGTTCTCTGTTTATTGTGTTGATTATTTGACTTTCTTGTTATTCTTTGTTTAAGTGAGGCCAAAAATATGGATATTTCTCGTTATGTTTTTTTTAAATAACATCTTCATACTTAAAAAAGAATTTCGTCAAACCCGCCTATCAAAAAATGGCTACAAAGTGGAAGTAATAAAGTTTGATAACGCAATCTATCTTGGCATGGTAATAATTCACCAAATCAAAACTGTGTGCATTAATAAACAGCTTGTCTAATAAAATGATAAATTACAATGGCGCTTCGAGCGACGCCTCAATTAATTTGAGTCGTCGTCGGTGACAGGCCGTGAACTTTCGCTTTAACCATTTTATTTTTCTTAAAGGCCCTTTTTAAACATCTTTTTAATCTACATTCTGTTAAAATAAGTGAACGAAAAATCAATTTACTTCAATCCACTATCAGGTTACCAAATCTAATATTATGTACTTTGTTTTCGTAACAGTACAAGACAAAACTATAGACGCAAGTAAGCAAAATCGTTATAAATAGAATTGTACACAATCAGATTTCGCACGTGACCGTCGGATATTTCGTTAAACCTTTGTACATAAGGTCACAAGTTTCCTTTCAAAACGAACCAATTCACGAGCGAATTAATATTCGGACCACGGATCTTAATAGCTAATTGGATTAAGGCATGTACCAAAATTACCTAACTGGGTTATAACATAGATGGTACGTGTTGCAGACGGTGCGTTGTGCGTCATTGCGACCGAGTCCGCATTGTTAGGGTACCCGAAATTATATTTGTAGCTACGGAATCAACTTGTTTCAATATTCCTTGATATTTCTGATAATATATGAAGATGTAATTCGAGTACAGCCGAGTAATTAGAAAGAGTGTAAAACAATTTGAATAATTATTGGTTTAAATGAAGTATATTAATATGACTGTAATTCCTATCACGCGGTTTCATTAAATATTGTATCCAGCCATTACAGGCCATTAGTTTTCGCGACACATGCGTAGCACCTGATTGACGTAAACAGGCGTGGATAATTATGTACGATGAATATAGCATGAACCCACTAAGGGTTTGTTTACAGCCTTGTGATGATATTTACTTTCTTTACTTTTTAAGTGTAATATTCTACAATGAACTCAAAAGAATTTTAAACTGATAAGATGCAGACCAGGTAAAATACTAGGTTTCATCACTTTTATATTTAAGCTAATACGTCAATGGTTTATTTTGAAGCTATTTGTATTTTATTAAATTATTACTTGTTCGTCACACAATTATAGTGACAATACACCTTCAAAAAGCATGGATTTGCTTCCATTACAGTGTGTACAAAGCCTTACATGTGGATGTTAATGTACGCAATTCCTAAGGCCTTTGATGGAATATAATTACAGTTTGTTACCGTTTCCCACACAATAAGAATTCTTGATGTATTCCATGTTTACGAAAACGAGAGCGTAAAGCAATTACGATGATTTGACATTGAAATAGGAGAGCTATTTGGTATTTACTTTACAGTTGATTATAACATTATAATTAAATTACCTTTGAAGCTTCAATACGTGATATATACATAAAACTATTCTAAATTATATCATACAACCGACACGTATTAATCAAAATTAATTATAATTGGATATTGTTTTGCGATACAATAGTTTCTCGAACTTATTTCTATTACAGTTTATGAGAATAAGTTTAAACTCTCTTTTACATATGTACTGGATACACTAAAAAATAAAATTTTATGTAATGAACAGGTTCCGATTCTTATTCGTTAAAAAGGTTTTTAATTCCTACATACACAACTCGACACGCCACGTATTAATCTACTTTTATTAAAAGGGCCAAGCTATTTAATACCTATGTCATTTGATGCAATAAAGCCTACTGTGATTAACATCAAAGGTATAATAAAGATAATGAGAACTAAATTTAGGGCAATCGTGCCAGCGTAGAGGTTGCGTTATAGAAACTGCCATCATTACGGAAATAATATGTAAGCGGTATTGGAATTTCTATTAGTTCAAGGTTCATGTACGAAATGTATACTTATTTTTATACAGAGTATATTTAAACAGTATTTGTAGTATAACATGAACAATTTATATCATAAATAAATATTAGTATCACTTTGGGGTTAGACGAAATATAATCAAATCTCAACCTTAATACTGACTGTAAATAAAGATATGTTACTATAAATTTGAGGAATAATACTCTTAACAATGGTGAGAAAAATTAAGCGAATAGTTTAGTGCTGTCATTCCATATAAACATTTGTATGCAAACAAACTATTCGCCGAAAGTTATAGAAACAGTAAACACATACACACATTACCGCGGTCTGTGCCTCACAACATACATTAGCGGCTTTTAAATTTTGACAGTATTTCAAGTTGATGCGATAATAGCAAGTACAAGAGAAAGCATTCACGGAATCCGGCAAGCAAATAGGGAGGTACAGGGCCAAACTGAAATCTGTTTATGGCAACCTCGTAACACGCTTTAAGCTTTAAGACGTGACGTCACGTAATGTTAGGGGTAAAGACGAGTTGAAATTACTTTTTGCCTATTTGTTATCAGCGTTCCGATGCAATATTTGTCATAAAATACAATATGGTTATAATTGTAAACTTATTTAATGTTATGTTTCAATAAGGTTGCTTTCGTCTTGCTTCTTGATGGTACTTAAAAAAATTGTTTGATTTATATAAATTTTTGATTTTTAAGAAAACTGCGTTATCTTCAATTTAACAGTTTTGTAGCTTAACATACAGACGACGCATCACACGTTAGATAACATACACCTAAAAGTTATAATAAAATATTGCGAATGTACATATTAACAGAACGCTCTTTTAATAAAACCACATAATATGACTTCAAAGAATAATGATATATATTTTAAGAGAGCACTATAATTCCCGGCGCACTATCAAATATTTAATTAGGTTAAAGCATTGCAGACGCTGGTAATCCGTCCAACATGGAGGCTTATAAATAAACGTAGTTATAGTCATTAATTCTGATCACGATTGGGACTAGCAAAATAATTAAACGCATTGGTCTAATCGAACCGGTCAATCCCCGTGGAGCCTGTAAGGAGAACAAATGAAGAACAGAACAAATTGGGTACATTTTATTTTAATAGTTAAACAGACGTGGTGTAACACAAACACGTATAAATAGTTATAGTAAACGTATAATATTGAATAATAAAAGAATAAAATTGTCCCGTGACAAATCTACAAAATTCTGTTTTGTTGATATGAAATTTATAACTCCAGCATTTACATATAATTTCATATTTAAAAATAGGGTAAGTAATTCCTTAAATTATCTTCTTAAGCTTATTAAGACATTAAATAACCCTGTGGCAAATCTTTCATTACCTAATAAATATAATGATATTTTTATATTTTTGTTGAGATAATTTCAATCGCCGAATTAATGTGTCCAACCTTATTTTCGAATCTTGTCACTTAATTAAATTAAGGATAAGGATAAGGGTTGCCACATTTTGTAATTATATTTCCATATTTTCTTACTCAATGATCACAACCCTCCGGAGGTGGTATATAAGGAATTACCCCACAATCCAATAAAGATTTTGCTCCGACAAGCCTAAGTGAAAACTTTTTTGCGATCTCCGGAACAATATAAGTTTTATCCTCCGAGTGGTATAAATTCTCAAACACAAAGTAGCTCTAACATCTTTATTGCTTTTCATAAAAAACTCGGTAACCAATCGAATCGGCCGACTTTTAACTTACGATTATTGGAAACGTCGCATTTACGCGTATGTAAAATTGAGGGAAACTTTTGTTACTGATAATTTATATTGCTATGCAAGTTACGCGATTATGACTGTGTATCTTCTATATTTTATTATGTTTCCTTTTCTTCTTTCCGACATTTTAAACTAAAGAAGCATTTTAATTATGTAAGTGATAAAACTTTTACTGGTGAAATGTATTACAAAGTGTAATTTCTTAATTCTTTACGTAAACCGTAGCAAATAAATATCGAGCAAATAAATCTGACAATATGAACAAATTCGGCGCGGACTTTTATCAGGGATCGCAATATGTATTTTATAGATGCCGTAAATCGAAGAACGCGGCTTTTAAACGTTTGCCAGCGAGCTCTCGAGCTACTTTTATGAGAAACGTTAGAAATTTTATGTGTCTATTGCTGAGCTATTGATGTATTTAAGACTATTTTCGTTTCTGATAAATAACTTCAAAGGCCAGCTAATAACATGTATTGGCTGACACTGTATTGTTATAAGTTTCAAGGCTTCTACATTCAATATTCAAGGACTGAAAAGCAATCACAGAAATCGATACTTTTAGGTGCTTTGTGACCTACATTAAAATTAGACATACTTGTGAACACGATTTATTACAGAATTAGAGAACGTATTTTCAATACATCACGTATATTCTTGCTTATATAAGATTTGATGGTTTTTGAGAATGATAAATGACATGGGCAACATAATAAAAACTTGATGAAAATTAGTTTTTCTTTAAAATGAGCTTCATTTATAGCTAGTGAATATGAAGTCAAACAATTTCGTACGAGATTGTATACATATCCAAGGAGTAAAAAATATTTTCCTCATAGAATTTTATATTAGAGAAGGGTTGTAGGTGTCTCGTTATTTTGTATTTTGTATTAAGCGGTCGGTTATTCTGAACACGTATCAAAGGTGTATTTTTAAAGGAGGCATTCACGGTGGCCGTGGCATTAGGGATGCCGCGACCGCGCCACCTTCGGAAACTTTCCCGTACCTTTTGATATTCAATATACACTGGTAGCTAAGCAATCCTTTGATGAGATGTTTTATGCAAAAAACGTTGGGTACTTTTATCGGGGCGCGAAAAACCGTTCAAAAGTGAACACATTAGTATTCTAAATCCTGTTCCCGACAGGCCCTCCCTCCAGTTTTGGTATATAAAAAATCAATGTTTATTCTCAGTGGACGCGATTTGAATGCTAATTATGGGTATAACTAATTGCTTCGTGTTTGTGCGAAGGGGCAATCCTTTTGTAAATAGACCGCTAAGCTCGACGGCTCCAATTTGTTCATTTGAATTTCTGACTTCCATTAAATTATATTAAATTTAACAGTTTTGAATAATTCCTGAATATACAAATCTGCAGTTATTAATAACATGGCTGTCTGAAATACTCTCAATTTTAATGATGGACCTCGATTTAATCGTTTTTATTCAATAGGAGCAGTATTGATTAACATAAGAAGCATAAATTCAAACTGGGATTAAAGTTATCGTTCGAATTTTATATAAAAAACATACCGTATGTCATCTCAAGAAGACTATATCTTCCTATAGTTTGGATCAAGAATATAATACTATATCACTAACTCAATCGAAGATGTACCGACACTGTAACTACATTGTCCAAGTAAACAGAATATAAGACGTTATACAAAATTTACAGGCATCACGTGTAGCTGCTTCCCAGCTATCATTCATGAACACTATCGAATATCTCAGGAAAACCTCAAAGCTACGAGCTAACTCAAAATAGTGGACACAATGTAAGCTAAGGTAGCGCTGAACTATAAATTACTTAGGAATTTCCGCTCTAGCTCTGAGCAATAAATATTGTTCATTTTCGTCCTGGAGCCAATGCATCGATGAAGCCTGAAGCTATACTGCACCAAGAACATCTACTATATGAAATAGATTTTTACGAGATTGCTGTTCTATTAATATTTTAATAAAATGTGTGGTAACACACGATGTTATGATAAACACCACACTATTCGATTAGAGTATCCAGTTAAATATCATTGGAAATAAACATGCATTGTTGTGATTTTACCGCAAATGAATTCTTAAATGTACATTCAATATTTATAAATATAAAAATGTGAAAGTTATGAAAAACTTAACAAGAATAATAAGAGTGAAATATATACACATTACGAAAAAATGTAATACTGTACAAGTCTTGTACAAAACATTGACGTAAACCGCCGATCGTTCCATTTAACGATTCAGGTTTCAAATATTTGAACTGTTCCATTTATATAAATAACGAGAATAATAAGTATTGGATATTTCAAGAGTTTGCCAACACATTTTGATGTTACAGTTAATGTACCACCTTCACATATCATTTTGCTTTGATCGCAATTCATGTTTACGGCAAAACTTTGACTTCATGCACTTACGCAAATGGCTTTCCGATACTTTAAGAGCAATATCACAGTGTATCGTTATTACATATACGATACGAGTGTTGTAAATAATTATGAGGCCGTTAATACTTATGCAAAGAAAACTTTTTATGGGCATGGCAGTAAATATATTGCGATATAAAATTGCTTTAAGTACCATCACAGTATAGGTACAAACGACTTTTCTTCCACATAATATCTATGTTAATATGGTTTTTCGCACATGTCAATTTTAATAATTTTACCTCCTATGCCATATTACTCACTTGGTTTTGTGTTTTATATGTGAACTAACGGTTAGCGGCCTCGCCTGCGTTGTCAAATGAAATAATAGAGAGTCTTGGAGTTTTACCTGCATAGTTCTTGTTCCCGTGAGATTTTTGGGCCAAAAACTATCCAATGTTTTTCTCGGTTCTCAAAGTATCTCTGTGCCAAATTCCATGATAATCGAATCAGCGCTTAAGTCGTGAAGAAGAGTTAGACATACAGACAAAGTTACTTTCACATTTATAATGTTAAGCATTCATTGTTTAATAAAAATTCTTTTGTCAGATGCACTTAAAAAGTATTCTGAGAAGTACAAAGTAGCAAAATGCAACATTATGCAAATGTAAATATGATAGCAAAAGAACAAGACAGTTTCAACTTTTCGACATTTATGCGTAGTAAAAGCTATTAAATCTGTCTGGCCAATGCACCAACTCTAACTAAATTCCAGTCCTCAAAGGACTAAGCGTTTTGTGACTTCGAGTTCACGTAATTATATCATCATGGCTACGATATATCCGCAGACCACTCCACGTTGAGCTGACTGTGAATTTTAAATCGTTTTTAATAACAGCTTCGGATCATACACGTTCAAAGCTTAATCAACCTTGTTGTGTATTTGATACTGCAGGCTTGAGGGTACATTCAACATAACTTAGTTTATTTAAGTTGATTCTCTATTTTGCTCGCGTATAAATTATGTTTTCTATATATGTCTACATAAATTGATTCAGCCCCTATAATTAAGTTTCATAATTGTTAACACAAGCTGTTTTTGCGCGATACGTTTACATTATTATTATGTTTGTTAACAAAGACGCCCTTAGACTCTCACTGTTGATGTCAACTCGAGGAATTTAATTAACTTCGTTAACTTCTAAATACTCTTAATGTCTTTGATACCTCGCCTCCCTCCCATTGACAAACACGGGGGTGTACATGACAGTTGCTGTCAAACTTTTATCAACCTCCGCAAAGTTGTGTGGCAACAGTGATTTAGGCGTGATAAAACAAATGGAATGAAGCGAGGCAGGGGCCCGCATTGCGGGAACATCATACGCTCATTTCTCATTGTCTGCCGGCACCTCGAGCGCTGCTACAACTTTACGCCACGGCTAGCGCAGTTTAATGCATATTATAACGCGGTAAGTACTCGAAATGGGCTAAGCGGGAAGCAATATCGCGTCGCCGCCACTGGCGCAGTCGTAGTCTTTATTGAAAGTGTAAACTGTCCTTTAAGATCCCTGAGGCCATCTACAATGGTTGAGGCGTACAACTTATTTCATGCTCGAGTTTAAATTGTAAACTAAGTGTAGATTTTCGGGCAGCTCACTCTTCACGGTTTGAATGCACGAAACCATTTATTTTGGTGCGCTGTCAGACGCGGAAGTACATGTAACGTTTAAAGCACTTTATTGCGTTCTAGTTTGTCTCGCAAAGTTTATAAACAACGTTCTCGTATCCATATTTTGCTAGCGCTTAAACAATTTTCACTATTGAGGGCTAAACAAAGTAGTATTATGCAGATTAAGCAACAGCAATTATCACGGTACGTGGCTAAAGCAGAAGGGAACGTCAAAGGTAACGCTTAAACAATTTAATATTCCACACAAGCATTTCAAACGCCAACTCGAATGTAGCTTTCCTTTCGTAAAAGTTGTTCCGTAAACGAACTCCCCCTTCGTTAGATATCTACGTGAGTTTAATCCATTCAGTAGTCTAGGGCGGTTCTTAGTTTGGAAAACGATTTTCAGGTAGATTGGTGAAAATTGCAACAACCCGGAGGAAAATTACAACTTAAAGGTGTTGTTTAATGCGCGATGTACGAATGTACGCCGCACCGACGATCGCAACCAACGTCTGTGGTCTGCCGCAATCTGAAGGCACACGTGCACCAAGCAAAATAATACTAACCAAATGCAAACATAATTAGTTTGAGTTAACTAAATCTACGAAGACTTTACGAGTAAAATTATTCATAAGTACCGGTGGCGTAATAACAGAAAGTGTTGGAGTTATTAATAAACTCGTTCGCATTATACTTTTGAGATCCTACAACCCCTTAGGAGAAAGAAAAACCGTGGAAATGCAACGCGACTTTCAAAAAGGCTTAAAGAGAAATGTACTTTTTGCTACTTCTGAGGAAAACGGAATACTGTTCGAGTGTGCGGCTTAAAAGCTTTAGTGCGAGCTTTTAAAAGTTAATAAATTGTGAGTTGACAAAGTGTTAAAAAGTAGGTGTTGTGCATGGTCGTTGCGTACGAACAATAAAAATTATAATGGGTTTTCGTGCCTTCAAAGGCTATCTTCCCGCTCGGATATGACAATGGATTTTAAGCAGCTTTGGCGAATTTAGGATCTTGTGTATATAATACGAGTTAGAAACTACGAAACTATCAAATTTGCCTCGATTTCCCTGATACAGAGGGTTGAGCGCGTACACAGAAAAACATACCTTATATTTACCTTTTATATTACGTGAATAAAACAATGCAAAATAAATTATTAATGAAAAGAAATATTAGAAAGCGAGAATGCGCGAACACTGATGGCGACGGAAGGGTTGCGTTTGTCCAAATGTCACAAAAACGAGTTATGGCTTTTGCTCCATTTTCATCCAGAGATACTTTTTCATTTCACAGCGCGAAGGTATTTTTAATACTGGTGGTTTTTTTTTTGTTTCGACTGGATGCTGGTAGAGTGTAAATTTTAATTAAAAATTGAATTTAACGCAATTTATAACTTAATAATTACCGCTTAAATAATGCTGGTATTTTTATTATAAAATATAATTAAAGGTAGATTATTTTTTTGGTTCCTCTTTTGTCTATATACTTTAACATCATAATAATGTGAACGTCAATTAATAAAAAGTGTGACGAATTGGAAACAGTTATTTATTATATTATAACACACTTGAAATTTTATGTTGCGGATCATGTTAAATTGTATTTAAATGGAGCATTCATCATTTTGTTCATGATATAATATACTATATGCTTACAAATATGCGGAAGTGCTCTAAGGAACCCAATTTAAGAGCGGGTAGTCTATTTATAAATACAATTTTCCTACAAGTGAGGCGTGCGCGCTACGTTAACAAATCATAAGCCCGTATAATATTGACAGCTGCCAAAATAAATCTATGTAGGTCGAACATTCGTGACCCGACCCGTAGACCCGAATATTATTCAATTACTGTATCACTCAAGTCAAAATTATTAATTCGATTTGTACGTTGATGTGCACTTAAGACACATAGTAAAGTGTGGGTAATTTTGTAAGTGAAATATCAAAGAAAATGTTACGTCGTTACGGATAGACGGCATGAGTTGCTGGGAGGTTCAAAGGCCGCGAGTTATATGCAGATGATACCAAAGTTAACTCTTTAATAAAAGTAATAAATTCGTTTAAAACATGTTCGCACCAAGAAGTTTTAGCAGCGTATATTATTAAATAAAGTTAAAGACACGTACAATTCATATTTTAGTACAGTTAATAGTAAATGTAATAAATAAGCTTGGCTTTATTAAAAAATTAACGTACAAGTTCTTTACAGTTCCAAAAAGAACAAACAAGAAGAATTATAATTTCATATGTTCTGCTTATAAAATAAAGACGTTTTAATATTGTACTTACTTGTGCCAGCATAGTACACGGTATACTCCAACTGATGCCCCATCATGTCAACCTTCACTCGGTCTACCACCAGCCTCGTGAAGAATAAGTCTCTTTTGTAATATATAGGCTTTTCGTGTTCGTGAGATACCGCACTGTCCATTAATGGATGAGATCTGTTTAAAAAATATGGAAACATAGAAAAATGATGACAACATATAAACAATATAATGTGAATATTATCATTTACGGAAATCATCTATTATAATTTATATGAATTCGTACCAGAAGTCCTACAAAGCCTCATCGCAATATAAATGTGCGACTTTCTCAAATCTTTATGTAATTGTCTGTTTATTTGTTTGAACACGCTTATAATAAAAGTACAGGATTGTATCACATATCCAACTGAAGGTTCTTACATAGGTTAACACATCAAGAAATTAATGCAATATTAAATTCAATCGACAATCAACGTCAGTCTAACATCTAACTTTCCATAAATGTAAATTTACCTTTATCATTGTACCGGCCTCCATTACTACTAACCAAGTTGTTTAAAAGCAACAATACAACATGTTTGGATGAAAATTAGCACAGCAAAAACATTAAAACGAATGTAACGCGTCCCCGATAGCGTCGAGCGATACGCCATCCGACACACAACGCTAAAGCCGTTTCTTTCCACGTTGACAACAAATCCCCACTTATTTAATTAAAAATTTCAATCTCGGTGCGTGAAATGTGTTATTTTCACGCTGGTTCAGGTGAAGTGTTAAAATCTCAGCGTTTCCACACGAGGATCGTGTAAAGTGTGGAAAAAAAAAATAATTGAACACCCTCGGGATGAGAGCGTCGGATAATAATTAACAGGACGTGTCGCTAGATAAAAGTGCCTGCGATTTCAATGAGCTTCTGTTGAGATTCCTGTGGCAAGTTTGTAAGCGATCGTCGACTCTGTTTACCTTCGTTTACTTTGTTCGGGAATAAGATTCTTGTCTTCAGACATATTGATGTAATAGCCGATTGTGATAATAATGTCTTGAATACAATGCGTTTGATTTATTTTCATTGCACTCGATACTGGCATAATGTTTTAATATCTTTGTCAATTTCGTTTGTGTGTTGAATGTAATGAAGGAAAATAATAAGCAAATTAATACAGTTTTGTAATCTGCTAGTGTTCCGCCTGTTTTCGCCCGCGGTACATGTATAGCTTTTTGAACGCAGGGATCAGAATTTTATAATCGGTCCTATTCCTGAGATTAGCACGTTCAAACAAACAAACTCTTTACTTTTATGTTATTAGCATAAAACGCTTTGCAGAACGTCGCACCAGAAAAGAATATCAAAGATATCTTACCTAATAAAATTAAGAACTGTGTCCGGTAGTGACGAAGTATCATTAACGCAGGTGCCAGGCCTCGGTTCCGGCACTCTACTGCTTATAACCGGCAGCCAAGCTGAACTGGACGTTGCCTGTTCCTTGAACTTCCCCTCAAATGCCTTCTGGATGTCGCCGATAGTAAATGTGCAAATAGCAGATCCCATAAGCCCAGTTGACGCGGTAGTAAACACTCCGTAGAAGCGACTGTCATCTCCGGGAACTTTGTAAATGCTCTCTGTTGAAACAAATTTTGAAGTTATGAAACCTTTGTCTAAACTAGTCTATACACAATCAGAATATTGCAATGAATTTTAAATATAGAATAAAATATGAATAATTTGCTCTTGCATTTGCTCTTTATTTAGCTCTTGCTAAATAACATTATAATATGTGCTTAATAAAAAATTTTATACTTTAAAATTATTTTTTTCAACTTTGAAAATAACATGAAGTAGAACGTACTTAAAGATCCAATTAAACAGGCAATAATTCTACATAATTGTATTTCATTATAGGCAAAACGAATTAAATTTACAACAAAATGTAACTGCGAACATAAAACAGATGGAGGTATTCTATTCAGACGCGATCCCGTTTCGCTTTTAATGTGTCCCGCGGGAGTCTGACTGAAATTCAGGAAGTGCTCTGTTGCGGATTAGGCGTCGTAATATTAGTTAAAGGGAAACCTTAAGCGGGTATTTTAATTGATTCAGTATTATATTAGAGCATAATCGAATAAAAGTCTTTGTTGATGTTGATATTGATTAGCTGCTAGTCAGCTTCAAGCTATTACAATATATACATATACAATATACATATATTGTACTTTATTGTACTTTAATCACGATTCTTACTTTGAAGTTTCTTTATTTAATTGTGATGTAATTACATAATACAACCCCTGTGAAAAGAAAGTTATATTACAGGTAACTAAATATTTCAACGTTTCTACAAACAATAATTTATATAACAATTCGTAATTGCAAGACAATCATAATTTTCCCAAAGTACAAGAGTTAGCAATCCAATTAATTGTAACTATTGTGGTTGTCAAACTTTACTCAGAAGTTATGACGATTAGTTCCAAGGTTGTAGATGTCACATAAGCTTAAATTGTTTGAATAATAATTACGAACTGTTCTGCACTATTTGAATTTGTTGGTTATTAGTTTATGTACACCATAATGTCAGTATATTTAACATAATTATTTTTTAACCCTTTTTAATTTTCTGAACGATAGATTATTACATTCATAACTTTATTAGATTTATTAGATACTTGTAAATAAAAATAGTAAATTATGATTATTGTTGCATAAGGTTTATTATTCTCAAACTATCTACTTCCATTGAGCAACCACTCCATTTAAAATATTTTCGTGGCATGTCGTTAAAAAAATGTAGGTAGGCATGTCATATCATAAATAACAGTTGTATTAAATATGAGAAAGGCGTAAAGCGATGTTTTGGGAGAAAGCAAGAACATATTTTACAAACAAAACACGAAAGAGTTGTCAAAACGAAAGCTTAGCGCGTGCCGACTATAAATATAATTTATTCTTTAACCTCCTTATTTAAATACCACCCGATCTGCGTAACACATGTTCATTTTTTTGTAATTCTGTATTATGGTATTATATAGAGTGTATTAAGAATTATAACAAAATCATCATTTAGGCACTGACTTAAAAAGAAAAAACCACATTATTTAATATAAGCTTGATATTATGGTATTGATATAAAACAGATGTCATATTAAAGACCAATAACTCTAGTATATAAATATTATATTTAATTTCTTTTATATTTTGTTTGCAAATGTATTTCAAAGATCGCCTGCCTCTGGATAATAAAAACCACTAACAACGAGTATGTCACATGTGAAGTGGGGTTAATTATAGCTTCAACTACTTATTTAAATATAATTATATTCATGAAGTTGTAAAAACCTACAGCAAAAGAGTTTAAAAACGGTATTGTCTCAAGAAAATAATTCTATTAAAATTTCTGGACATACTGTATACAATTTTGTTTCTTTGCTTAATAAAGCGGAAACTTTGGGCAATACAATATACAAAAACAAGGGCTTTTCATTTAATACTTTTAATTAAAAATTTCAACGTTAGCACGGACTCATAAAATTACCTTTCATTTTTATTTAAGTACGTGTTCTAGTTTGTTCAATGTTTTATAAGGAATGAGCGTGTTTATAATAATAAGGCGTTATATAGAATGTAGGTCGTAGAATACTATCATTATGTGCTCTTTTAATGTTAGTGTGAATGTAAAAATCTATTTACTGAACCCATAATGTTAAAGCCAGTCAATTTCATAAAAATAACACGGCTATTCTATTCTATACAATACAAGAAAAAAGTGGTTTCATTTACTATCAGGTTTTTAGGTTAGAATACGATTATACGATTTATCATAAACATCTTTCAACTTTATTCAGGCGCCGTATAGCAAAATCACGAAATCAAATCAAATCATGATGCTTTAATTTTTATCAGTATAGTTCATTAGATTAAAACCTACGATAACGAAGATGTTAACTTCGCAAAATAGCTCCAATAAGAGCTTGATATGTTGATCGAAAAAGTAATAATATATAATACGTATCAACATATACATGCATTTGAAATTAAAGTGAAAACGAAATATTACATTGCTTTCCTGTACACCTCAAATGACTTTTCTTTAATTGAGTCTTGGTGAAGTAAACGGTAAATATTTAAATGTTGCTATTACATTCTCATGAGTTATGCAAGGAATGCAGTGGGGGAAAGGCGTTAGAGGCAGAACGGTGCACATTAATATTAGATGAAGATTGGGATCGCGACGGGAATTGGCTACGCTTTTGTCGCTTAAATCTCTATGCACCATTGAATTGAAACTCCGTATGTTTGGCCGGAATTGACAGTCAATATTTGCGTGTTTGGTCGAAGGGACGTAGCGGGATGTAGTTAAAATTTAAGTGGGGAAGGTTTAGTTTGTTGTTCGAGTGAAGCAGAAAAATTTGGGGAGTTTTATGTACTTATAATTGAGTAAATTATATAAATAGGTGCTCGCGTAATGCTATCTTTGATGTTCGATAGAACAGGCATAATTCTATTCACAGATCTGTAAAAACGCAGGAGGATTATAAATTTTTTGTTCGTTACATAAATACATATTATGTTATTTTCTCTGTATCTAGAAGTAAATCTTTGGCGATAACATTTCATAAAATAAATGTATCTTTGACGTGACGATAATATTTCGGAAAACTGAAATTTCCTTACAAATAAACTTGCACAGTCAGTGCATTTACTTACGTATTTCATTGAAGTAGAATGGAAACTCTCCGGGAATGCTGCAGTTGAGTCTGGCTTTCAGATACGTAGCCCAGTTCTGGCTCAATATGTTCTTCCCTCCAGTATCGCGCTTACACACACGGGCTACCCTCGAGTACACCGCTTTCCCGCAGTTAATGTATTCCACCGCTGTCTCCCGGAAAAAGAATAACACGTATTCTCCCACGTCGAATGATCCGACGAAGTTTGGTTCTAGAAAAATAATAACATATAAATAAAATAACGTAATCGTGACGTAATAAAATAACGTAACGTGACGTGATTACCTGCGCTGTAAAGTGTTCGAAACGTCGGGTAATAATATAATGAATAAATCACGTTAAAAATCCGTTAAAAAGTTTTTAATTTCTAAGTGATTACGTATTTTATGTGAGAAGGGTTGTATGTATAAAAATAATTAAACTTAATTATTATTCACGATTTTCTTATAAAAATTAAAACAACAGAGAACCTAAAGTTACAATTTATAATATTTATATATAAAAATAAAAATTTAATTAAAATATTCAACCTATTGTAGCAGCGGCAAATCCCCACGTTATTACCAAGGCATCAAATCGCTGTTATTCCGTATGATATGCAATAAATATTAGATGAAGCCATGTGTCAATTACAATGTATAGAGGGTTTTATATTATTGTAATATAATAAGCACTCATTTATTGGCTTCAGAATAAAATCGACGCGTGTTTAGGATTAAATACACGTGTTTGTAGATCTATGCATTGCTAACGTCCATTGTAATCGCGAGCAAAAGCTAATTTCCCACCAGAAAATTAAAGCTATAGGAGAATTAGGACCTAATAAGACTTTAAAGCTTTAGAATATTAGGAGCTATAAATTATTGCGGCTTCGCAATTAGTTATCAAAGCGAATTTACGGCAATAGCGAGGCGCGGTTCAATGGATTAAATTTTATTAAAAACATTCGAGATTCTAAAAATTTCGACTTTTAAAATATTTTTTTGGTTTTTGAATATCATGCGCTTGAATGTTACATATAAAAAGATGTTCAATTATTATTGTATTAAATTACTGCGATAACCTAAATACCTTAGCCATACATAATTAAACACATATCATGTTTGCACTTTGTACGCTATTCATATAACACGCAAATAATATCACGTAAACTTCATAACAACAGCAATTACATACACATTGATTACTTTAATAAGTACACAAAGAACAGAAATAAAAGTACAAATAACACGATATCCGAAAGTTAAACCGAATTTATCGTCCCATAATTTCTATACAGAATACTCAGGAATACAAATTAACGAAAGATTGGAGGCATATAACCGTTCATTAGAGCGAAAACAGTGTAATTTCGATTGTTTAGTGGAAAACAGGCCAATTTCTGTTTAATTCGCATAATCCCTATGACTGAAACAATTGTTCTAATGATAACCAGCGTAGCGTGGTTTGCTGTCGAATATAGGAGCTGACTTTAATGATTATGAATTAATTTGTCGATAAATTAGTAGCGTTCAAGTCGAACTACTATATTTCCAATTTAGGAATAATGATTAACGCAGTATTATTCCGTCACTAATCTATTAATTACTTTTGTCTCACTAGTACTATTGATATAAGTAATTCTTAGATCTTTTGTCTCTGAATTATTTTAATATTCGGTACCTACTAATTTGTAATCAAGACAAATTTTGCAATCAAAGATTGGATTGTCATTTAGTTATATTATGTTTCAGTTGTTGTGATTATGCTCGGACTTTTGGGAATATGATATAACATACACATATTTTAAATAAAAAATGCATAAAAACACACTTACTGTCAAGCCACTTGGAGTCGTATTTAAGTGTCCGTTTGAAGGAGAATTCTCGGCGTCCCGTGGTCAAGTTGTGCAGGTCAGTTCTAAAAATGACCGTGTCGGCCTTTGTGAATTCCGCGTTAGTTCCCGAGTACAATGCGGGCAGGGATCCCGGGTTGCCTCTCTCCACCCACAGCGCGGTGGAGTTGTCGGCGGGGTCGTACGGACACTTGGCGACGCCCATACCGATCCCCGGCACGTACTCGTGCCGAGGCAGGTGTGTCAGATTCGACTGCAACAAAACAATACCGTTTATTTTTATCGCCACCTTCCCGATACCTGTACAACGCGTAAATAGACATTTGCATGGAATTGCTTTCGAACCCTCGTCCCGGCAGCCGTAAAAAGTTAAATATTAAAAATTTTACGCGCAAACACTTTGATTTCAAGCGCTATTAATCAAAGGCGTTTTTAAACCAAACAAGTGGATTTATGTGTCTGCCGTAACAGCCCTCCGCACTCGAAAACACATCTGCTATTAATTTTACCTAAATCCATGTCCGTTCCATGGCGATTTATCGACCGAAACTTATTATTTTAAAAGACGCTTGAATATTTTCGACATCGTATGGGCGTCCTGCGGTCTCCTCTATTAGTATAATGCGATGGGTGGCGGGACCGTTTTCAAAATTATCATAAAATTACTAAATGTAGCATAAACGTGGGGTGGGCAGCACCCGACATCGTGGATTGAGACTTTATGTAAATTTTAACGATGCCGCGACCATCGGCGGCACCTGTGACCCGCACGCCTCCCGGCACCTGACGAAAACCTATGTCGTTTTTATTTCAATAAGCTGAGAATTAAATTAGGCATGAGGTGGCGCCCGCTGCGACCGCCCGGGGAGCGACGCGGGTCTCCTCATTTCTTGCCATAAGTTAAAGATAAGTTAAGAGGTTTTTTCCTTTATTATGGAGTATGTAATTGAGATATCAACGTGGCAATTTATTAGTTTGTATTACTTCATCTATTTCATATTTTTATTGCATACATTACTTACAACGACTGTACTCTCTTCAACTTTTGTAAACATTTAATTCATATTAATTTTATAAGTACTTAAAAACTGTGTTGTCTTTATATTAGATGTACTCAACGTGTGGGAAAGTGGCAATTGTCAAAGCACGAGATTTGCAAACAAGATGGTAAGTAGGTACATTATTTTACAAAACGAAACGAAAGTAAGCCCAGAATAAACAAGCAAATGGATCGGACGGAAGAGCTCGGGGGCTTCCCCTTGCAGAATAAGAAAGTTTGTGGACACCCGCAACCTTCATTAGGCCCTTGCTTTGTTTGTTTACCAAATTACCATCTTTAAAGCTTTTCAGTGACGGAATGAAGCGTCCGGCGATGATAATGATTACGCATTGAGTGAAAGTTGGCAGCCCAAGGATTTACATCTGTTTGCCTCACGAATTTTAATGTTTTCTTATTTCGTGACAAACTTTATGATTCCATGTTTACGAATGAGGAAAAGGGGTTGTTGTTTTATTTAAAAAATAGAATTTTGAGAACGAGGTTTAATATTTTAGATGATCAGATGATTTATTACGAAATAATGTCTATTAACACTCAAAAGGAAAATTATGGTATCTAGATATAAGTAAAACAATTATTTCCACATCTTTTTAATTAACTATAGATTTGAGCAGACACAGTTTAGAATTGAATAATTCCGTCGTTAAACCCTAACAGTAGAATGAGCTTTTACAAATACGATCGATAAGCTATAATAGAACAAAAGCCCGCACCTGAATACGTTCCTTAAACGTGACAGACTATGATAGCTCTCCAATACATTTTGAATATGGATGAGTCTCCTAACTTCTCAGACTAAGAATTTCGAGATTCCCGAAATTGGTGCGGTTTCTAAGACAATTTGATAGTTATGTAATCGGATGATGAGAGTATAATTAAGTTGCTGAAGTGCTTAGTTAGTATGTTATGTAATCGTGAATCTTGGAATTTAATTAAATTAAAGTTTAATCCATTATTAATTTTTCTTACTTATTTTTTGCATTTTTGAAAAACTAACTTATTGTGATTAATTGAAGGCTCTCTGAAGTATTTAAGAAAGTCAAATCTACAAATTTGCAGCTATCTTGTCTACTAATCTGATGTCATCTCGTTATGTATTTATATATAAATATGTTATGTATTTTATATTTGTATTTTTATATATATAAAAGTATGTATAAAAGTATGTATTTATATATATATATATATATAAACAGTTATTTATAACTAAGTTAATATTGTATACGGATTATTTTATATGCTCTTAATTCTTTGCATTGATTGCCTTCCTGTTCTAGATATATACGTCTCACTATATTTACATAAGCTTATATTCAAAGTTTCAAAAGATTAAAAAATATCTAGCAATTAAAGAAGGCTCATTTTGCTGTCCGTATTAAAACTAATTAAGCATTATAAGATCGTATGACGAGTTAATTTCCTATTTTGAAGCTTAAATTTTTGGTTTATCTCCAATTGTCGTATACAACAGTGAAAACCAAATGACATCAACAAAGTTTTAGTTATTTCTTGTTACATTTTAGAGTCACAACAACCCCTTTGATCTATATCTCAGGCACACAAAGCAAATCTAAATTGCGAGATATCGAGACGGGTAAAGTTTTGGCAAGCGTGTCACTAACAGCTAATGATTAGAGGCCAATATGAAATTGTCACATAATAACTAGTTAGTGTTCTATAGAAGTTTATACTGAATATTATGCTAAGAGGTTTCGATCGTCTCGGTTATTTGCACAAAGATTTTGCATGACTAAGTTCGTCTTAAAAGTTTGTCCTTTCAACTCAAATAAGCGACAGCAATTCCGCGGTATAACATAGTTTAAGTATAAGCTACTTTATGGATGAGATAAAGACAGTAAATATTTGAAAATAATTGTTGATTACGACTACGTGGAAGAGCTTTCTTGTGTTTTATTTACGTGAATACGAGAAGACAGAAGTTATGATTAAATTATGAATAATTATAATTAAATGTAACTTTTATATCTGATGTGTTCATCAATATCAATACAAGAGCCTAAGCAAATTAATTGGTAAAATGTGAGAGTCTTTGTTTTTGCAGTACATTTTCATAATCCGCACCGCACCACATAATCAAGTATTGCAAAGACAGCATAGACAGATTTATTGTGGGAGTCGAGCATGCTTCGGCACGAATTGGGCCAGCTCGCACCGGGGAAGTACCACACCCCCACAGAAAACCGGCGTGAAATAGTGGCATGCCACTGTGTTTCGTACGGTGAGTGGGGAAGCCGGAGGCCCGTTTCCTTTTCCTCACCCGTCCCAGTCCATTCCTTCTTTCCAGTCGTTAATCCATTCCTTTTCCCTTATCCCAAAAAAGCGGGCAGCGCATTCGCAGAGGCCCAACCTTTGCGAATGTTCATGGCCGGTGGTGATCGTTTACCATCAGGCGAACCACCAGCTCAGTTGCCCGCTATGACATAAAAAAAAAACAGAGTAATTCAAAAGTCAAAAGACACCTCGTAGTAAAATGATGTATAAACTAACGTGAATTTAATGTACCTTCTTGCCAAATCGTAGTTTTATTATGATAACAAAGCAAACAATAGCTATTCCGGCAAAGATATTGGATCCTAATTCTGAATGAGACGAAACCACACCTGTGTTCGGCGTCTGATATACGCGAATCGATTGAAAGCAACTTTCATATGACTAAAATAAGTTTGGAAAAGCTTTTAGCTGTTAGATAGATTTATACTTATCCTCATTAAGAGAGCTATGCTTTGTAGCACGATTTTATATTCAACACATTATTTTGAGAACGAATAGAACGACTATATTTAGTGGAGACGACAATACAACAATAAATCACACAGCGTTAATACTAAGCTCATATTTGTATTTAGAATATATAAAAATTTAGCATAAGACATGTTATTTCATGCATTTTAATTATAAAAAATGGAAAGAACTTGATTTACAACGATTTATTCACAAATCTGTAAGAGTATGACAGATTATATTTCCATACCCAAATATCACCATATATTTATTTAGTTTATATTTAAAATCAAAATTAAAAGAATAATCTGTAATCTTTAAATGCAAGAATTGTATTTATTTGGTTTTTTTACAATGATTTTAATAATTAATTTATTTTCCAGCAAAACACACACGCGTAAATAAACATGACCATATCTTCCATTATCTGTTCCAGAGACTTGATAGCAAAAATTTTATTCTATTGAGACGATAAAAAAACTTCAATTCGCTCGCTTCCATATAAACTTTGCTTCGCGTTTCGCATATCAACGACGTTTTCTTTAACCAGCTGCCGTTCGCAAATGTAAGAAAACAACCGCACGAGTGGTAACAAGTTTCCGCCATAAACTCATGTGCAATGCACCTCCGAGAATCTTAATGAGAATACTTAAAAATGCTAAAGGGAATGCTTCTGACATGCCGACATACAAAAATACACGAACAAGTCAATATTAACATTTAAAAAATTGTTTTATTTAGGGTAATTATTTCTAACAACTTTAAACACCATAAGCGACGTACTCAAGCGCTTTACATTTTGCATTTTGTTACTCTAAAACCCGGCACATTCTTGTAATCGTTCGCACCTTTGTTCCATGAAACCAGTCCTGTGAGCACTCAGGCTGCTTTCGTATGTAAAACTGTTCACAGACACCAAAATGATTAAGCAAGTGCTGTGAAGCGTCCACTGAATGCCCTGTATGGCTTATAACGTGATTTTGTCAAGTGGTCTCACACACGTCGCGGCGCTCGTTATAATTATGGTAATGACGCTTTTACCGGTGTATCACACCTAGCTCAGGTGGGATAATCGTTTACGGCGTTGTTTGTTGTACTCGCTATTTGCTTCAATCATATTATAAGTTACTTCACTATTATATAATTTAGATGTTCGACAACGTTTACACCTGAGAGTAAATTATGATATTATAAAAGTTATCAACTAATCCTTTGTATTAATAAACATAGGTTTGTTCATGAAAATCAAAATGTAAGAACATTGTTATAATTCCGCTTCATTTAGCACGTGTGACGGAACAGGTTGAATGTTTTCAATTTAAATGGGAACAATCAATAAGCGGGGCTTATCGCATTCATTCGGCCGGGATAAATGCGATGTGTTTTAAATCTGCTATACAAATTGTCCTATTGTTATGCATGGCAACCGGTAACAAACGATACCTTTGTTTTATTCGATCCAGCGAATCACTTCCCTTTTATTGCTCTTTCTCACTTCGATAAGCTATGCGTCCATTGTCTATTGTTGATTTTTAATAACTATTGCATAGGCGAATAAACTTTAAACGTACAGAGTAAATAAATTGCAAGTGAACTTATTTAAATATTATTCACCGTTATGCATAAATTGTAAAATAAAGTCACAATGATTTCTGTTTATAGACGACTCTTATCGCGACTTGTTCCAATACAATATGAAAAATAAATGAAAACCGATTGCGCGTCGTCGCCGGGAACGCAATCGCATCCGTCATTTGTTTCGAATTCCCTTCGAACCGTAAACCGCCATTTGCAATAGAATAGATATAAATTGGTGCAGCCAATATGAAACATTTTGGTTTGTATCAGCCTGCCTGTCCCTGAGCCCTATCAATTGCGTACATGTGATTTCACTCAATTTTTGAAACTGACGCGCCCTTACCCCTGGGAGGGAGCGAACGCATTACTCAAACGACAGATTATGCTGTGATATTTATTACTCATGCTTCAAGTATATATTCATTTAAATTAATTTTCCGGACTTGCACATTTCTATATCATAATTCAGTTGATTTTATTCTCAAATAGCTGTATAAACTGTATAAAGTAGTTATAATAAGTAAAGACCATGGATTATTTCACAGATAAAAATGTCGACAAATAACAAAGTATGTAGAATATGCAAATATTAAAATAAGCAATATCAGAAATTAATTTATTTATGAATGTCAGGCACTATCTCTGTTGCAGCAGTGCTCTGTAGCGCAGGGCCGGCGGCAAGTATCCGATCGTATTCAATACTTCCTTCCCCACAAACGTAATATATTTTCAATTTTCAACGTTCCCGCTCTCGGTTTTTGACTTTTAATACGATTTATCGTCACAAAACTGTATTTTTATGTACCGTGTAATAACAGCTATTGGTTTCGATTTGCGGTTGTTACAAATGAAATTCGATTCATGTAATTTTTTATTTTTGTGCATGGTGAATATATTTTGAAGTATATTAATAATACGAGTAAATAATGTTATGAGGTATTTTCAATTGGTTTAAGAACATACCTACATTTCACTTTATGTGTAATTACACATATTTTAACTGTTTTGTTTTTAAATCCATGGCGTGTTAAAATTTGTCACGGGTTTTCAAGAGTCAATATGAAATACGATAAAGCGTGATAGGGGTCAGAGTGATATATCATAATTTTATTATATGAAAAGCCAAAAGCAGGGAAAGTGAGAGGTGAAGAGAACTCAGCGAATTTATTGCGGCCTGCTTTCGATACCTATTGTGAAAATTCATTATACGACTTAAAAATCGATGGAAATGACTTATCAACGAGCGCTTTATAAAATACGGCACGTGCTTTAAAATTTGAAATTCGAAATACATTGAATAAAATTGTCATTGGATGTCGTCTTTACGGAGTCCTTCAGCTGGAAATACCTTAAGCAGCGTCGAGAAAAATCTGTTCTCGTCTTATGGCGTCATTTGGAATCAGTATCCGTGAAATTTGTCGCGGTTGCTAGCGTGAAGTTACTTTACGTACTCACGGATGCATCTTCTGCTGAAACGGAGCTGTGAGACGTGATGCGTTATGAACATACAAATAAGGAAATCTTTTCCGGAATTTCTATACATTTTTCACTAAGCGCGAAGCGGACCGTAATGCGAATTGTATTTTTGATACATTCATAAATCTGCGAAAATGTGCGAGTGGTATTCAATTAAATCTTATAATCGCCTTGGTGTAATTGCAAAATAACGATACAAAGTTATATTTTGGATTTTATTTAGACTTACATTAAGTGAAGTGGTCAGCGAAAAAGCATATCCTTTAATAGGGATTTACAAGATTGTGACAGAATTCTGTTTTACCAATTTCGTTGCATAAAGTCATGTTGTCTTATTTTATTTACAGAAAACCTGTTGAGATCTGTTGCATCTTTGGCTTATGTCCAACATCATGTTGGACCACTTCAAGAACTAGTGCCAGATATAGAATAAATAGCCTTCACGTTTACGTAAGCGTGCCAAAGAAGTACCTAAGACCGATAGAATCTTAGTGGAAAATTGACTTTATAAATTGACAGTGAAAATTTTATCATTGTGGATTGTAAACGGAATAGTCCACCTTATGTCGTTCCTATTAATATATGTAAAAACAAAACTTTTCACAAAAAAATAACTTTTTTAATCCACATTATAGTTGTATATACAAAAATACTTACATATAGTACCCAGTCTTTAGGGCTGTGCGCATTGGTTCCGCAAATATATAAACGGGAGCCATCTCCCATCGGTTGGATCACTCGTATGTGATTACGGCAATCGAAGTGCTAAAACAAAAAATTGCATTTAAATTTCAAATAACTTCCAACATTTTATCTATATATGTATGTTCATTATAATATAAATCGTCTCAAAATGAAGATTCATGCTAATTGATGTAGTTGTTCTAAGCCAGAAATGGTTATAAGATTTATGGTGTTATACTATATACAATGCTGATTAAAACTTTAAATTCCATTGCGTTGATGTTACAGAGATGAGCTGCAACGCAACGAAGGAACCACATATTCGATGCATCGAAATTTTATTGGAATAATAGTAATTCCAAAGAGTGGGTGAACGTTCACTGGCCGTGATTATGTAAATTTGCGTCCAACATAAATATTGAACGGGGCATTAATATTCCGTGTGACAGGAGTGTGCGTTGCTCGTTTTAGTGAACAAAATGATGCTTGAAATAATTTCAATACATTTCACTTCATAAGTGAATTCGCGCCACAATGAATATTCAGTTGTCGCAGCTCCAACTTCTTTGATAAAACAGACGGTATCTGCATATGGAATGTTTTTTGTGAAATTTATTCCTTATTGTTAATTTTAAAAATTACTGCTTTATGTTTATTCGTTGCTCGTGCTTTGCAGAATTGCAAAACATTATATTTAATTATAAATTACATTACGTAACGAAATAATGTAATGTATAAATAATATAGCTGATTAGTGATAGCAGAGCTCTCAAAAATCCACCCAATATATCATCATTATCACGCAAGTCATTGAAGGCTCGATAGTAAATGATTAAGCAAACAGTTTCAATTAAATGTTCAATATTTTATGCGCATACTAATATACGATATGTTTATTTTTGCGATATTTCAAAAGCAATATACTGTAGTGATACGCGGCTTCTGCGGTCGGTCGAGAGATTGAAACTAATTTTCTCCACGTCACTGCGGTATCCAGGTACCATTGTGCGGACATTGTATTTTGATTTTATGACATACAGTCGGGTGGAAATGACAAAGAATTTTTAAATTTACTTGGAAAGGTTATTTTAACGCTCGCGTACAAAACTTTATTTTTTGGGATTAAATTGATTTTCGTTGATTGTAATCTTTTTAATTAAAATCTTAGAAATATAGAAAAACAGGTATTTTGATTTTTTAATCGTTTACATTAAGTTGTAGATATGTTAAGAACTATTGTCTCATATTATATCTATCCAATTAAATGACCAAATATGCAACGAATAAAAACTTAAAAAGAAAGTAAACCATTATATTTAGATTTAAAAACAGTAATTACGCTTGTCCTGCAGTATAATTCTCTTATTAGAGTAGCTGAACAGAACTGAATGTTCATTCCCTTTCCCCGGCGTAATCCCAGTTCGTAGTTTTCACGTAGAATAGGCGCGTGGAAATAAACAATTAGGCCGAGTTCTTTGTTTTCCCGTAAAAACTTATGCCACACTTTCTTTCAGGCTCGGAGGTAACTTTCCGAGAGATTGTTCTAAAGTAATTATCGGATTAATATACTCGGAACGTTCAACCGTTGTACTGACGCGAACAGAAGCGTTTTACGCTCAGAAACAATCAGAATTAAGCAGAACAATCAGACTCACGTCTGAGTTTCTTTTAACGGCACTTAGCCGGGCGCTCGCATAACTTCACTTCGAACTAATGCTTTCGATTGGTCCATTTCGTTAATTATTCGCCACTTTGTACGTAAGTAGATTTACGACCGGCTTTACTTTTTCGCGCGTTTTTCTTCAGAGAGGTTTTAAGTAAGGAATCGCACCAATATTTCTATACGTAATGGTTCCTTGGGGTGGATATAACATATTTGCATTGCTAATGAAGTGCTCGTTTATATTAACAATCGATGGTTAAGGCGTTTTTGAGTACTGGAGTATAAATTAGTAGGAAAAATTATCTAAAAGAAATGTTTTACTTCGTTACATTTATATGTTTTCGAAACATTCAATTTTTATTAATAATGTAATGTTTGTTCTAAGTTCATTGAACATTGAATATGTGATCATTATTTTAAGTTTAAACATTATTTTAAAAAACAATTCTAAGATCTCAAAGTACTCTAAAGCATAAATAATTACATATCGTTATGTAACTATTTATAAGGAAAATAAACGAATTGCATTATTAATAGCGTTGAGTTATGAGTGTCGCCGAATATAATATCAAAGATTATTATGACAAGAGCACGGGCTCGTTATTTTAATCCCATACTTTTTCGTAAAGATTCGCAATCAAGCTTTTATCTAGCGATTTTCCCGATACGATCGCAAAGAACAATGACTTAAAACAACAAGAAGAGTGTCAAGCCGATAGCCTCACAGAATCTGCCGACGGCGATCCCCAGCCTTTTTCGTGTTACGACATCGTGTTTAGAGAAAGGAAACTCGTAGACAGCGGAACTTTGATTATAGCTTTCAAAGAGTAGCCATTTCATTCACGATTGAGGTGAGAGACTCGAAAATAATTCTTTTTTATAACCCTCTTTTATACTAATAAAAGGAATTTATTTTTTCTCTTGCAAAAGTATGAGCGGGTAGCATGTGGTCTATTGCTTCTCTTGTAATAAAAGTTTCGCTTTCTATTTGCTTTCGTCTATATAACGGGTTACATTTGTGGTGTAGTTTTTGGATTCGAGATATTTGCGGATAATATCTTATTAGTTTTTTATGCAGGTTTTAGCATTTTCAAATGCATAACCAAAATTTTCACTCTAAGCGAATATATTTTTTTTCATTAAATATATAAACTTGTAAAGTATGGTTAGGTTTATTTGATAATAGTATTAAAAAAAAACTATAATATGATAAATATATCTAGTTATTAATAATACGATAAGAATAACAATAATAAATCTGAAATTTTCATTAAAATACTATGTGCACAGTTAAAGTAAAATTGTTCATTGGGTGAAAAAAATTGAGATTTAAATAAAAAAAAATCAAAACGCCAAGATCGGACGCGGCGATTATTGGATTAGCGAATCGTGCAGTGCAGTAATTCTGCAATCGGCCCAATCTTCAGACCGCGGTGTAACGGGGAAATAAAACAAATATTGCTCCTACGTAGCGATTGTAAATCAAAATTAACGGCCTTAATATAGCGAGTAGAGCGTGGCTTTAAGCTCCCGCTATGAAATATGCCCGCTTCCCGCCGCTCACCGTTAAAAATGAGATTAAATCTTGACGGAAATAGTGCTAGTTGTGTGCAATTTACTGGAGAACAAAGGGTTGTTATTGATTTAATGAAACAATAATAACAACGCGTCTCACCACTTTACTTTTCTTAATTTTCCTTTGACGTGGCTTGTTCGATTCGAATTACGGGAATAGAAACGTAGAAACGCGAAAGTTTTAATTGTAGACGATTGTGAGATTTCACGAATAAATGAAATTGATCTTGTTTAATATTTGTGTTGGCGATAAATACAATTATATATATAAAACAGTTTTTTACACTTTTTCGTTTAGGAAAGTTATGTTATTATTCTGATTACTATTTAAATAATCATTAAATAAACTAGAAATTTAACTTTGGAGTATTTTGATAAATAAGTCTTTTGGATTTCCTATATTTGCGATATTTCATCAAGTAAATAAAATTAAATGCGCTTACCTCTGATTTTCCTTTCGACACACATTGCGCAACGTTACTTGGTTCTAAGTTTAATGCATCTCTCTGTAATAAAAATAAATACATTAGAACACTTCTCATACTTGAAATTAATTTGATTTGAAATTATATAATTGTATGCTTATTCATAAAACTAGTTCTCTTATATTAATTAAATTACGAAATTAAAATTTGTATTTATAACGTGAAAGTATTAAATATGAATCTTAAATATCGTAATTGTCATAATCAGTTAAATTGTTACTAGAATGTTCTATTGATGAAAATAAATAAAGCTATACTTACGTCACAATGTGATGCACTGATGTTATTCATGTTAAGTCGATACAATCTATCCCTGTAACAATTACAAATACGGTTAATTTAAAGAATGGTAAATTTAGTAAATTAAAATGAACGTCATTTCTTTAGCCTACAATCCATATATATAAAAAGTGGTGTTAATTACACTATTTATAACTCAAGAAGGGATTAATCGATTTGGCTGAAAATTTGTGCAGAGGTAGCTTAGAACCAGGAGACGGATGTGGGAAAGTTTTATTTAATAACGGGAACATGCGAGGCAAACCCGGGTCTATCTTTCCTGCAACTAGGCCAGCAAAACCGTGGGCGGAAAGCTAGTAAATTATAAAAATAAATGTCGCTTTAGTTTTATGCAATATCTGCGTTATATGATTAAACAAGCTATAAGTGAACACTTTTTTTTATCAAAACCTTAACCGCCTTCCCTTCCTTTCCAAAGTTGACCAAATTTAAATGGGACTTCACCGGAGGCCCCAGCTTTCAAAAACAATAAACATAAAAAACCGTTCAACCAAACGAAAGTTCTGAGGTAAAAAAGCCAAATAATACAGTCGAATTTATGAACTCGACTTTTTTGAAGTCGTTTGAGACTATCTATAAAATAAGACTGTATATATATAATTGTTAACTTATCTCACAGATAATAGTTTCATATCGGCAAACGTTATATACCATTCATACAAAACTATAATGAATGTTTGCTGAACATCGTCTTCAGTATAAAATGATACGATGCAATATTGTTGGGAAACTTTTGTATTGACAAATACGAAATAAATTTATATAGTAAAAACTCGATCAGCGCAATATGTATTAGCTCTATTCTAGCACTGACTGGAAATGTATAAAGCTGTTATTTCGGTTACAAATAGGTTAAAATTATAATTAAGCAAACTTTTGGATCAGCAGATTCTTTGCATAAGAGACCATAAAACATATTCAATCATAACTTTTCTGCTTAACTGGGCCCGTATCTTTTACCTAGTCCTTCTACTCTATCTCTTCATCCTCGTCACCAATCCTCTCCTTATCCCCAATCCCTTAAAACAGCGCATTTGTAGACCATACCTCTGTAAATTTTTATGAGCGGTGGTGATAGTTTAACATAGGCGAACTACCAGCTCGGTTGCCCGTTATGACATAAAATAAACAAAAAATGATTATTCAGTAAAATAATAGATGAATAATAATACTTACATTGCTCCAACATAGAGAGCATCTCGTTTCGTGTCCACGAAGAAGGTCCTGTAGTACAGGGTGCCGCACGAGAACTCACGAACATGGTCTGAAAAAAAAGGAGATAGGTTAATGTTTAATGACCAATGTTATATTAGATGAAGGCAGTTACTTCTTTTGGTCACTTTTTATAAATTTCATAAACGCTTGTTACACTCTTCTAGTTAATAACATATCAATATAAGAAATTAAAAAAAATCTCATTTCAATGCTATAATTGTATTGTGCATATCGACATTTTAATGTAAAATTATGACGATGATAACTATATTATCACTAAATCGATTCTGAGATGACAATTGCATATTGAGCTTGAAAAACACTATCAACTTTGCTATTTATATTTTATATTCATAGGTTTTAACCTTTTTTTTTTGGTGTTTGCAAACTGCCAATAGTGGATAAAGTCACGCACCAAACATTCACTAGTTTTGCAAGCAATAACAATCTCGATGGAAACGAAAAAAAAAAACTAAAAGTGTATAACGTATAACGACTAACTGCAAATGCCACGTGACGAATTTAAACAGTTTTCGTCTAACGTATATAAAAATAAAGAAATATCATAGTATGTGCGTTTGATTTTACGCGAGTATTATGCATTTAGAAATTATAACTTTTTTACGGATTTTAAACACGATTTATTCATCATATTATTAACCCGACGTTTCGAAAACACTTTACAGCGAGTGTGGTCACGGGGAGACTAAGTCGTTAATTTATAGAAATATCGTAATTAAACTTACCAATCTTATATAAAAATTATTACGTTTTATTGTCACATATTTGGAAAAATTTCATCAAACGCTGTTTACTTTACGCTTGCTTGGTAATGACGTTTATCAGGCACATAAATACCCTTACAAAACCGAATTCTACGAATATGAATATCAACAAACGAATGAAATAAGTCAAGTGAAAAGTGTATTTAAAGAATACATACGAGCGAGAATAACGCTCTTTGTAAATGCGCTTCAGAGTGTGAAGTTTAAAAAACCCAAACGTCTCCGTCTGACATACCGTAAGACGAGTTCGCGCGGAAGACTTTTCAATGTGTTCACCTATTTGCGTCTGCCTTACGGAATACATTTTTCACGAAGCCACCCGTCACTGTCTTTTATACTAGACGAGAGAAAATTTTGTATTCTATAAAAATTATATGTAGAAATTCGCGACGTGTTATGTTTCCAATTTTAAAATTGTTTCTTGAGACATGCTTGGGACTACGAGCCTTGGAGGTGAAATAAGTGTTAAGGAATGTCTCTAGATTCATAAAGATTTCTTACGGATTTATTAGTTATATTGCATTGAACGTTTTTTTCTTAATTATTAATTATTTAAACCTTATATTAATAATGCTATGAATGCTGAGATAGAGGTTTTATAGTATAACCAAAAATAAAATAAAGCACCCATGTCAATGCTACCTCCACAATACCTTTTACTTCCACAATAGGCAAATGCGACCTACTTTAGCTCCTAGCTGAGGACGTCCCAATTTGATTGGAAGAGAAACAAAAAGACAAAGTTGTTTCGTTGACAATGTTTCGATGTAAATGAAGTTTGAATAGGGTATGTGACGTGTGGACGTGGGAATAGTGCAGGTGCGAATTCAGAAATCAGTATTGCGCAGACCCGACGCCGCTGGGACTTTACTGTTGTATCACCAATTTGCATACGTGAGTCTGGAGTTTCGTCGTCAGTCGTGTCTAAGTATTCTAAAAGTGCTTCGGTAAATATTTGCTGATGCAAATTTAATTTTAAATTATGCAATTTTATATGCATTTATTTGCCAGAAATGCGACATATTACTTTTCTAATATTCAGTATAGTATTCTAGGTCTGTAATTTATATCTATCATTTTCTTTGGTCAATCTACTCGTGCATAGATCTATGGACTTTAGGACAAGTGGGGACTTGT
This sequence comes from Zerene cesonia, assembly GCF_012273895.1. Taxonomy (NCBI): domain Eukaryota; kingdom Metazoa; phylum Arthropoda; class Insecta; order Lepidoptera; family Pieridae; genus Zerene; species Zerene cesonia. The sequence goes on from NC_052117.1 coordinate 4,607,225, forward strand.
AAAATTGTTTCTCGATTATTATAATAATTATACTTGGAAAATTAGATACTCTACAAGGTCTTTTAGTTTTAGCCCCCGACGTTCTAAGGTAAATTATTGTATCTGTGACATCATAGCCTATGTTTTCTATGTAAAGGTCTTATATATGATTATTATTTGAAGTATGTTTGCAGGAAATGGTAGCAGTTACCTCGAAGATAAGAAGTTAATAGTCTGTTAGAATTCCAGTCAATAGAAGAAATAATTTCAAAAGGTGGTTCTATTTTTCATTACGTTCATCATCATCATCATCATCATCAGCCCATATATGTTCCCACTGCTGGGACACAGGCCTCCTATGAGGGTTCAGGC
>NC_052117.1:4608575-4617988 GCF_012273895.1 Zerene cesonia
GCACGCTCGCCCGGTCTCGAACCTCGACTTATCGATTTTGAAGTCCGAGGTTCTCACCACTGAGCCACCACTGCTCACTTCATTACGTTATATACTCGTATTTTATAACACTCATTCATTACGGTACGAAAGTTAAAACCTCTACTGAACTTTTATTCAGAGAAAAATACCAATCCAAGGCATGAATATCAGGTTAATACATAAACATTCCATGTATTATAAATGTAGTAATTGAATAACTCGGCGTATGTTTCAAAGCGAAACTATAATTAGCGTGAGGTAAGGTATATCAAGATGAAGTACACGCGAGCTGTTTAGCCAACACGACATCTGAACAGGGAATCTGATAATGACCTATTGTATTTTGTTTATATTTATTCTGCCGTTTTGCCGCGGTATCGGTACTATTGTTAACGATAAACGATGTTTGATACGAGATTAAAATAATACAAATGATTGTATTTTGTATGCTATTAATTGGGCTGGAGATGTTACAATATTAAACAAAGTTAGGTAAAGATTCAGATAAATAACATAAGGGGGATAGATTACTGTAGCCTTGCTGGTTATTTTAAATAATACCAACGTGAAATCGAAGGTTTTGACCGCTATCGAATGTTTTAGTTTACAAAACGTTTGTTATGTGGATTGAGTTAATTTTACGTAACACACATAACATTTTATACAGTTATAATTTTCCATTTTGGTAAAGCTTTTTCGACAAAATATTCTCGTTCATCGTCTTTTTAATATATAAAAAAACACAAAGGCCTGATCTATCAACGCACAGTCGAAACTTCTGGAACGATCGGGCTGGCATGCAAATAATCACTATGATGTAAGCATCCGCTATGAAACGATTTTGAAATTTACTATCCTCAAAGAGATAATATAGGGGATAAATGACGTGCCATGAATTTCTTTTGGCCTCGGGCGACGTTGCGGGTAACAGCTAGTTTATCATATAGTCATAAATAGGATTTAAATGTAAGCCTAATTAACGTAAAAATAAAACAAACAAGAGTATAGGTGGGTGTCGGCGAACCAAATATTTTTTACAACGACTAATTACAAATGCCTTTGCATATTTAATGAAATCTCATTAAAGTTTTCGTTTTTACGAATTAACGTGGAGCTAAGCTTCATTGGGGTAATTGTTTTATCGCATGAGTTGTGGACAGCGGGGTCCGGGTATAGGGGAGAGGAAGGCCGGAGGGAGGGGGGGTCATAACAGCCTGAACAAGAATTTGTAAAGATGCTATCGCCAAAACTATTTTGGTCAAGGATATTATAAAGAAAGTTTTTTTTTTCACATTCATTATCATTACTCCTATATTGATATAGTTTTTATTTGAATACGTAGATGTGGTAAGCATTCGTGTTTTGAATGTTGTGTATATCTTAAAGCGTGTTTCCTGTTGATTAGTAACTATATCGTAATGACTATTTTACACTTATAACCTTATTTTTAGAACAAATGGGTTGAATTCTAATGCAATCTATATAACCACAAACTGATTGAGGATAATTTAATTTGATGAGTATTATCTAGCATCGCTGATAAGTTCGTTGTTAATAATTACTATACAATCCGAAAAATTAAATGACCATTATCAGATAATAATTCGAAATGCTACAAAAGGTTCTGGCGCAAAAAATCCACTTAAGAAAAAAGCAACAGATAATCCTGAAATATCAATCATTCTCACAAAATTGTGACAATAAGTATGTTTGTACGCAAATCGGTTCAACGTCGTTCCCTTGATGGATTACACGGCGATTACAGAGGACAGAAAAGCGGCGTTTTCATTTGCCAATTGTTACGCGTATATCAAAATATTACAAAGCACCGATTAGATTAACAGCACACAATTGGCTTACATGAAAACGTCGCCTATTAGCTTTTTACCTTGATTAATTCGCTGTGTGTTTCGTGGGGTGATTGCGCCTTCTACGAACATTTTAGGTTGCAAAGACCTTCGTTTTTCTAGGAAATGATTAGGCTTAGTTTAAGGTTTTAATGAGGAGCCCCATTAAATAAAATCATTAATCATTTTAGCTATGATCCTACATCGTAGTTTTATTTTGAATTATTGTTTGTGTTTAATTAGCATTGGAATAACTGGGGTGGTGTGTTGTAACATTTTATTATAGATAGCTATACTACTAAGGTTCTTAGTTAATATAATTATATTTAATGTAACACCAGCCTAAAATATATGCTAATATTAAATGCGTAAATTGTATTACGCAGCCCCCTCAACTCAGATGTAATTGATTCGACAAGGTTAGGTCTAAGTGCATCTACCACATCTAATGAGTTCGGGCTTTGCAGTTCCGACCGAGACTAAATTAACTTGCTTATAATATGAAATTTTAGTCACGATCTTCTGAATACGCGGCTGGTCTAAGAGCTGGTTATATTTTATAACATTATTTTAATATCGTGTTGGTTTTGTGATAGAGTATTGTGATAAATTGTTGTAATCGGAAAATGTGTACTTCTTGTAATACGTTAATGAAAATATTAATCAAAACAATATAGAATGAGGCATGTAGAGTAAGCTTTATTAAATATTAAAAAAACAATTTATTACACGTGTAGACCATTAAAATATTAAATCACACTCATATTTTGTTAAAATGTAAGTATAATGATCAATTTATAGTTACTAACCTAGTTTTACGAATGAAAATCGATAGGTTCGTATTAAATTTATAGAATATACTGATACAGTATATTCCATACATGTGAGTGTTAGTGTTATTATTAATAAATCATTTGGACTTTTCCGTGGGATTTAATCAAATTTTCATTTATTCTTATTTAACCAACTCTTAGTGCATAAAGTAAGAAGATACTAACATAGTTAATCGGGACACGTGTAGGAGAAATACCTCTAAAATGTTTCAACTTTAATATACAGTTCTATGGTTATATCTAACGTCTAACACATTGAAATGTGCTTCCCATCTTTAGATTCACTGTTAACTACTAAGTTGAAGTAGAATATGACGAAGTAATTAAAGTAACTCTTGGTGCGATGAATGATGACAGATGAGGGTTATAAACAAGATATTTATATTTTTGTTACATTCTAGTTTTAATAATTATATTTTTTTGTTTACCTTATACATATTTCATAATTTATTAGCTATGTGAACTTGCTTGGTCTCAAAAGCTAGAAGTTGAGAAACCAATTAGTTTAATTTCTACGTGAAAATAAATGAAACTATTTAATAGCATTTTTTTTCGGTACAGCATGCACTAAATTAAGTAAAATATATAGTTGAGAAAAAGGTTATAGGGAATAACTTGTATTACAAGTGGGCCTTTTTTAAGCTGCTATTTATGAAATGCTTAAAACTAAGAAACTCAAAGGTCAATGCAACGGTGAAGCGATTAAAAATGTCGTAAAAGAAAAGCAAGTAATCTCGTACGAACTCTAATAAAGTATTAAGTCTTCATCCCGAGGCGCTAGACGCCCCTCTTTACGAGGTTATACTTTCAAAGATATTATACTCATGTCTTTCAAATCTAGTTATTAACAAACAAAGTAGGTTCCACGCTGTGACGTTTGATCTCAAACTATATTTTATTTATAACGTAAGAATATATATTTAAAACAATGTAAAGTTTTTGTTAAATCTCCTTATAAATGTATAAAGTGGGAGTCATAATTATAGAGCATAATAGAGGATATATAGGAGTTATAGTGCTGAAACGCTATTACAATACTATTATATATAACTTATTATAATACATCATATTTGTATATGATGTTCCTTGTATTGTTCGTGGTTCGTAAGTCACGGTAATAATAGACATATGACTTTAAAGAAACGCCTATTCCATTGCTATTGGTATTCACGTCTGAATAAACTCATCAGTTATGCATCATTGAACATTGAAAAACGATCATCAAAAAGTAAATTGTAAAATAAAGCACTCCCTTGGTTACAATTTTAGTCTAAGTATACTTTATTGAATTGATAGGCCTCACGTCTCATAAGCTTTTATGTTCATAAAATTGAGAAGCATTCTAAATTTTATAGGATAATTGAGATCAACTATTTTACGGTCTACTTGGTAAGTTACGTGACAATAAAGCTTTTATTACTGAATTTATTTCTAAATGAAATATAGAAAAGGAGGCCAAGACTTATAGAATATTTTTACCTCTGAAAATCATATCGTTCTAATTCAATTTCATGAAACTGTTTCATAAATAAAATTAATTAACTCTGTATGTGTGAAAAGAAATATTCAAATACACAATTATGATGTCAAATAACTCTTAGTCCTGAATACATTTATTCGGATAATGTTCTTTAATGAGCAAGAGCGAATATTAATTTGAAGACGAGACAAGTAGCGGGTTATTTAATACGTAGCTTCATAAAGCCGGTGAAACTGACAGATTACCTGAATTCCACCCTTTAAAGCTTATTAAGTTTATTAACATCAGTACTTATACGTGCTCATGAGGAGTATGCCATTATATCACCCTCGTTGGTTAAATATGAATAGAATTTTGTTATAGTAATATTCTAGGTAATTATAAAACACACGCGTTACTAAGTTTGTATTAAAGTCTTTATTCAACGCTAGAGTTTACGAAGATGTTTTTATTAATCTCATTTCAGTTCTATTAACTCGTTTTTGGTCGGCTACCAAAACTCATGAAAAGTACAATTTTCATGAAAATTCCTTATAGAATACTTTACCCCACATTTAAGCGGCTGTACATAACGTTTGATTTTTCAAATATAAGTTAGTTTCACTCAAAATTGCAGTACAAACTTTGAATACGAAAAACGTCGTCAAAGATTTGACAGCGCAGGACAAAAGTGCTTTGTTTTATTCACCGCGCACGAAACAACTTCACCTGCACAATCGAATTGTAACTTTGTTACAAAAAGAAAAGTATATCAATTGCCTTGAACTAAAAAGTTGTACAAGAAACAGGAAACAGCAGGTAAACATCTGAATGCATGCAATGGAAAAACTTCGCCGATTTCATACCGACTGTTTTATTTTATCATTTTGTTTAGACAACCAATATCTACAGCACAGATAATGTAATACTATATTTGTTTTTATAACGCTTGCATTAAGGGCTACATTTGATTGTGATAATAAAATTGATAATTATACTACAAATTTAATAATTCTCATAGTAGTAATAAATGGAATTTGAATTATTAAGAAAGTAGAACAAAACTTAGTGTACAACCAAATATTTATTATTTTTGTAAAATTGAAGTATTAACAAATTCAACTACTTTAAAACGGTATCATAACAGTAAAGAAATCTAGCCTGTTCGTTATTGTAATCCTTTTAGCATTCATGTCGGGAGACACGAAAAGGCTTTCTCGACAGCGCGGACTAATTTCAAATGCACCTCCAATCGTAAAAGAAGTCGTAAAGAAGCGAGTTCCCCTCAAATCGATGCACAGGAATCAGGGAACAAATAGTTGATTTCTTATTGGCTTCCGCCCAGACTCAGATTGAAAATTCGCCATAAGGACATTGAGACACGCCTGGCCAGATTAAAGGGGGAAACTAATAAAGAAAACTTTTGCGACACCGTATTTTTACAAACGCGCTCTTAAAACTTTAGAACCTTTATTAGGACCGACGTGGTTGGTAATAGTTTCGAAAAGGTTTTGCGGTGATTGCAGTATTTTTCCTGGAAAACGATAAAACAGATTTCCAACTTTTTATTATGGCTTTGTGGACTTGATTAAGTTTTTCAATGTTCACATATTTTATGTTCGTTTTTATCAGTTTCATTCGCAGCGCGTAAATTGAGTTCTCGTCAAAGAATATTAAATGTTGAAAAAATAAAAACACAGCGATTATTTTTGATCTGCGCGAAGCTCGAAAAGTAAACGGGAAACTGTTGATAATATACCGTGTAGTGGTATTGTCGGTAATTTGATGCTAGGGGTTCAAAATAGTCACGGGAATAGCGGGATAATAAGGCCAAAATACAACGATAAACATGCTATGAAAACATGTCAGGGTACTCAAGGCTTCGAATAGGAAATAGGGTAATGTGAATTTCATTAACATAAATTATCTCGCAGGGAAACGGTGTCTCCGACACGGGACAGAGTGTCTGAACGCCTCGGGGCTCTTGTTTACGTAACACGTTACTTCCGTCCATCGGGATCAATTTTCTTAAAGCTTTTAGGATTAATTAAAGTGTTTCAACATTACCGAGGATCATTCTTATACAGAAATAAAGGGACGATATTGTTTTCTTGGATATTGTATACACGCTGGAGCGAAATTTTTGTCGTCGGATAAAATATAAGGACAATATTACGTTTTACACCTTGAGATGAAAGCTGTAAATTTGGGCACAACGTGGAGGTACATAATTTCACACACGCCTCAACTCATCGTTCGGCGAAATATAAAGGTGTATAAAATTTTATTACGGGCGTTACCCCTTGCAGTACTCTATAAATATTTTGTTTCCTTTCCCCCCGAGTCGATGTATCGCGTCGTTCCCTTATTTCCTTCTAATGCCACATTTCAGGTCTTAATAAGAGATCGTATTATGTTTCGAACCGTCGCATTGTTTGATTTTCAATCTCTTGAGATTGCAGATTTTCTTTGCTACGCTAATGGTTCGTGCTTGAAAGATGGAATATCTGTATCCTCTATAAACAGAAGGATTTAAGCTATAACGGAGCTGTGTTCATTGTTCATTAATATGCTAGTGAATATTCGATTAAAATGAAAGTGCACTCTATAATAAACTGGAAAAAGTGAATTATAAAGTTAAATGAGATGTTTATTTTGACTGCACTCGACGTGAAAGCAGCAGGCAAAATCCAATGAATACGAACACATATTTACTTTAAAACATTGAAATGTTGCTGGACAGCTTCATAAGGCTATTAATTTTAAAAGTTTCCCCGTGCGTTATTTGTTCTTTCCTTTATTACTAGCTCGCTGAATTATTGTATAGTTTTATACACAATTTCGAAGATGATCAAAGCTATTATACTATAGGTGTATAACAAAAAGGTGTTCCTAACATTTTAAATAAATAAATTTTAACTTATAAATACTTTTGATATAAAATACGTCATAACAGACTTCGACCACTCTTTTTACAAAAATTAAAGGTTTAATAAAAGTTGTTGAAATTTAAATACATTCGCCTATTGTAGATAATAGGAATGGTTCAAAATACACGATGCACATTTCTTACAAACTTAGAAAGCCCTAAAGAATCAGTTACGTGCAACTGCCATCAGGCGTAATCGTCTCCAATCTCGAGGAGTCACGTGCGGTTCCCTCACCGTGATGCTCTAGAGTAATATCGAGATGTTTTCAATATTGATACCTGTTTGTCTTGTCACCGGTGTAGATTACAGTGTAAAAAATTGCTTACTTTCCGCAATCGCAGCCATTTTGCGGCGCGCTATGGACTAAATTGTTATGAAGAGAAATATGTTTGTCCCAAATTCTAGTAACATTTACTAGAGTATAGAAATAAAATACATTCGCGAATATAACGTTAATCTGTTATTATAACTAAACGAGTAATTAGGTACTTCATAGTTTAATAACAGACACGTAGAATACTCCATTCTCGCGATTTTATTATAAAAATGTTTCGTATTTTACTCTCGCCGTCTCCACTGAAGCCTTCGACGCCATCAAAAATAATTTACATAAAATCTTAAGCAAACGCAGCGAATTGAGTAAACTTCAATTATAGGATCGCATCTTCCAGTCTAGTGGCGATGTATTTAGTCTCCATGTACTTTATTCCTCCAAGAAATAAATATTCGTGTTTATTATGTTTTATACTTTCTTTTATCAAAAGAGAATCTAATTTCCGATAGCGATTTTTTTAGTTTTGTTCTATTGAACTGTTTCGATTTTGTGTGTTCGTCCGTGGCGAAAGAAGCTTGAGGACGGAATAGCCCAACAATCCGTGTTGATATAAGTATTTGTAACCGATCAGGACCCAGGTAAATCTCTGCACCTTTTGTTCGCAATAGTGACAAGGGTGGTATCCAAGAAATATTTGGGGGCATCCACCGCGAGGAATCCTATTGCAATTTATGCTCATTGAACCGGCAAAAGTATATGGGGGGCTAAAGTCGCCTCCGATTCTTTTATTGCCTCACATGACCGATGAAAATAGTGCCGCTGCAATTGGTCTTTCAAACGTTCAACACAAGTATTACAACGCTCTTAATAATCATTTATGATCTATTTTATTGTTCTATCGACAAAAGTAATCTAGACTGTAATCTTAATACAACTTTCATTGTTAAAACAACATAACTTCTTATTATAAATTAACGGTACACATAAGAAATGCATACAAATTTAAATATATTATAGCGATTCATAAGCGTTTCTAGAAAAGGTACAATTAATAAATAATGATTTCAGTTTGAAAACATAATGTCGTTTACAGAAACAATAATTAAATGATTACTATGAAAAATGCTCTATAAGGGTGGATTTAATCAAACAGATTGCTAAACCGCAAATTATTTTGAATAGGTAATGGTCATACCGAGTTGCAATAAGTCACCAGGACTCAAGGGATGATACTCATCCGACTCGTGCGGGGATATAATTGGAAATTGAAATTTGTTTAGGACTGTTCTGGGCACCTAATTTGATTATAGCGACGGCTCGCAATCTACGGGCAATAACAATAAATATAACCGCAAGAGGTGAATCACTGCACTGCTTTGTGTAATTATATTTGCGAAGGGATCAACTTTTGTTGATGTGGCTCGTTGGTAATGAGAGTTTTGAATTTTAGGCTATTGAGCTTTTATGAACAATTTTCTGTTTTGTTACATGTTTTCTTTTTCTTTTCAATTATTGAAACATACGCAGTTTTTAAAACTGGAATTTTAAATGCGTAATCTCTATATAGCCTTTCTCTCTATACTTTAAACCTTCTTACATGCAATAAGAGTAAATTACAGTTTTAGGAATATGACTTCCACCTTACATGGTATAATAAATGATAACGAGTATCCCTTGCACAGCCATGCACACATGCACACACACACACACACACCACACATGCACTCACACATATAATAATATGACTCGAAAGGTATTTCTATACATGTAGAGGGCATTCCCCTTTACCTTGGGACCCATTTCTTAGAGCTGTAACTTCCCACAAGACTCACTAAATCTCTCGTACGTATCTTTTGTATCTGTAGAGTGCATATTCGAGTTTCTTCTCAATAATTTCGAATAAGTATTTATTGTGTGGTAATATAGCAATAGTTTATTTTTGATCATATCTAAATTGTTGGAAGTTATTTTTTAGCAAAGGAAATTTCATAAAACATCGTAGAGTTGAATTGATATCATTCAATGATACTGGAGTTAATGTGTCATATT
>NC_052117.1:4618988-4622032 GCF_012273895.1 Zerene cesonia
TATTTTTTGTCTAAGAATATGAAAATAGTACACGCCCTAAGTTTGAGATACTATGGTTTAAGTTTTTAAGCTTTATGAGTTACTAGCTGCGCCCCGCGGTTTCACACGCGTATGTCCGTATCCCGTAGGAGTATCGGGATAAAAAGTTGGCAATATCTTATTCCAGTCGTTCAGCTATCTACGTACGAAATTTCATTGCAATCGGTTCGGTAGTTTTTGCGTGAAAGAGCAACAAACACACACACATCCGTACAAACTTTCGCATTTATAATATTAGTAGAAAGTTAGGATAATAACCTCACCTTTACAAATGTCAGTACATATATGAAAGGATGAGGTAAAATACCTGCAATTGTATGTGAAGTATGGTGGCCTAATATTTGACATGATGATATGTACTTATCGTTCAGCAGATAAACATGTGATGATAGCCTTATATTAATATATCGAAAGACTTTCTGTAGCCCTTGTTTATTTAAACGTACAATACAGCAATATAGATTGGGCAGTTAACTGGTAGTATCAGCCGTTTTATTGATAGCCTAGGGACTTGATTTAACAGCGCCGTTTAGTATGCTCTATAGATGGTTGCATTTTACCTTCAACGTCTATGACAAGGCGATCTTTCGTCGAATTTTTATCTACGTAAATAACCTTCACAGCAAGTTTTTTTTCTTATTAAAAATGATATCAAATAATTTAAGAATGAAATGTAATGTTTTATTATATATACCATTAAATTTCATTTTTATTATATTAAATGAGAGTAAATTGTGTAAAGCATGTAAATGTTATATATGTACTCACTTGTGGCAATTTTTGCACAGGAATTATACGTGTACAGAAAGTTGATACAAGTTACGTACTTATTGGACGTTCAGACATGATTGTAAATGTAGATATTATAATTATAAATGTTTAGTAGGATGTATTACGGTGCTTGTATAGTTTACTTTAGAGAACAAAGATGTTTACATTAAACAAGCACACGACATGTCATTTGAGTTAAGTATCAGTATCCTTATTGCTAATGATATACAGCTGTTGTTGCAGCTATCGCCTAATTATTTGAGATATTACTTAATGGATTATTTATCGTACAAATATGGGTATCAGTAAATTTATATATATACTGACCTGTTCAATTTCCAAATATCCTTTGGGATGTTAACTATATTATTTCCACCAAGATAAAGGTATCGTAGCGATGATATTTCTAGTACTTGTTCTGGGAAGAAATTGAGTTTATTACCACTTAAATTCAATTCTTTCAGTGTATTTTTGGCCTCGTAGAAAGACTTTGGTAGCGATTCATTTGTGAGGTAATTATGTTTTGCAATGAGTGATGTTAGCGCACAATTTTTGAGTACATCCGGAAGAACAGTTAGCCTGTTATTGCTAATATCTAGAAATTTCAAATTACTAAATCTGTTGATAGTACTCGGTAATGCCTTGATCCTATTATTATAAAGAAGCATCGTCTCGATATTATTGACACCATAGTGTTCATTGATAATGCTGTCCAATTCCGATGATATTGATTCGCAGTCCAACAACCGATGGGAGAGGTCTAAAGTTTTTTGTTCTCGGCTATCACTGTCGCAACTGTCGGATGTGTAGTACTCCATCTTCGTTAGAACGGTGTCCTGTCTTGATAGTAAACTACATCTATAAGTTTAAACTCTTTGGTGTGCATTATATTCGGAACGGAAAGCCGCAGGCAAACCGGTTGCCTTTTCCGCGGCGCACGCGCTACTGATGTGACATCGTTGTTCGTCAGACGTTTACCAGTTTATTTTATTACACACATCTACGAAACGTTTACTAACATATGCAAATGATAAACGTTTAATGTCATTTGATAATACTCTGTGAATATAGCGCTATTAAAATTAATGCTAAATCATTTAAAATTTTTAGATAAACCAGGGGTTGATGGGTGATGTTTCTTCGTTATAACATGCTCAGGGACACAACAGGGAGCAATGCAGATTAGGGATCCGTGATCTTATGAAATTGTATTTTTTTTTTAAATAAGTAAAATACAAAGTCTTCACAATTGACAATGATGGCCGAGTAGAGGCAATCGCAATATATATAAAAGTCTTTGACATGTCTTTGGCCATCATTTCAGAAGATCATGCATAAGAGTCAGTTCATTAAAGGAATGATGAGCAATGATTTTGAGCATGTCAGCACAATTGCTGAATACGCAATTGCAGGGTTGCGCGGTGCTACGAATTACCCATAGATTATTTACTCGAATTACCTATTTACTTATTACACTTATATACTCGAATTACCTATCGTTGATAAATATTTTAATAAGAGGTTTATCATTTTATAACGATTTATTATTATTACATAATTATCATCAGTATAATTGTTCGCACTGGAGGGGTTCGCATTGGCCCCTTATGGGTTCAGGCCATAATCAACCACACTAGACAAGAGCTGATTGGCAGAAGTCACTTGTCGGCCAAATTTTGATTCTTCGACTTGCCGGTTTCCGTTCACGACACCGTTTACTGAGCCACCACCGCTGGCTGAGCTACCACCGCTGACTAAGCTACCACCGCTGACTGAGTCATCACCGCTTTCTTACCGAGATTGGCATTATGCCTATTAGAATTATATTTGTATTTAAAGAGATTCTAATATTTTTATAAGATGTTAATGTTTCTAATAACTGTATGTACCTAAAAACAATCTGAAATAAAAAAAGTTAAATGACGGAGTTTCTAAAATCAATGGTGAAAACAGGCAGTCAATGATGTCCTTCCCTCTTTCCTTGTTAAATTATTTAATTTTAAGCAATTTCCTTCAATTTTATTGTCTCAAAATCATACCATAGTTTATTGTGAAAAAACCAAAATATAAAAATAGTAACAAAATAGTTTTCATGCCCAAAAAATGCCCTGTTCCTAAGATTATTTGACCATTAGAGTGATCTAGCTAATAAGTATATTTGTACAAATACTAGATTTCCGATCGCAGCTTCGCCCTTTGCGTAGTAAACGGAAACGATTGACAACTCCGGGGTT
>NC_052117.1:4623032-4651709 GCF_012273895.1 Zerene cesonia
TGTGGGGGTGTGGTACTTCCCCGGTGCGAGCTGGCCCAATTCGTGCCGAAGCGTGCTCGACTCCCACAATAAAAATTTTTTATTTTTTGTCTAAGAATATGAAAAAAGTACACGCCCTAAGTTTGAGATACTATGGTTTAAGTTTTTAAGCTTTATGAGTTACTAGCTGTGCCCCGCGGTTTCACACGCGTATGTCCGTATCCCGTAGGAGTATCGGGATAAAAAGTTGGCAATATCTTATTCCAGTCGTTCAGCTATCTACGTACGAAATTTCATTGCAATCGGTTCGGTAGTTTTTGCGTGAAAGAGCAACAAACACACACACATCCGTACAAACTTTCGCATTTATAATATTAGTAGAAAGTTAGGATTACAAATGTCAGTATATGAAAGGATGAGGTAAAATACCTGCAATTGTATGTGAAGTATGGTGGCCTAATATTTGACATGATGATATGTACTTATCGTTCAGCAGATAAACATATGATGATAGCCTTATATTAATATATCGAAAGACTTTCTGTAGCCCTTGTTTATTTAAACGTACAATACAGCAATATAGATTAGGCAGTTAACTGGTAGTATCAGCCGTTTTATTGATAGCCTAGGGACTTGATTTAACAGCGCCGTTTAGTATGCTCTATAGATGGTTGCATTTTACCTTCAACGTCTATGACAAGGCGATCTTTCGTCGAATTTTTATCTACGTAAATAACCTTTACAGCAAGTTTTTTTTCTTATTAAAAATGATATCAAATAATTTAAGAATGAAATGTAATGTTTTATTATATACACCATTAAATTTAATTTTTATTATATTAAATGAGAGTAAATTGTGTAAAGCATGTAAATGTTATATATGTACTCACTTGTGGCAATTTTTGCACAGGAATTATACGTGTTCAGAAAGTTGATACAAGTTACGTACTTATTGGACGTTCAGACATGATTGTAAATGTAGATATTATAATTATAAATGTTTAGTAGGATGTATTACGGTGCTTGTATAGTTTACTTTAGAGAACAAAGATGTTTACATTAAACAAGCACACGACATGTCATTTGAGTTAAGTATCAGTATCCTTATTGCTAATGATATACAGCTGTTGTTGCAGCTATCGCCTAATTATTTGAGATATTACTTAATGGATTATTTATCGTACAAATATGGATATCAGTAAATTTATATATATACTGACCTGTTCAATTTCCAAATATCCTTTGGGATGTTAACTATATTATTTCCACCAAGATAAAGGTATCGTAGCGATGATATTTCTAGTACTTGTTCTGGGAAGAAATTGAGTTTATTACCACTTAAATTCAATTCTTTCAGTGTATTTTTGGCCTCGTAGAAAGACTTTGGTAGCGATTCATTTGTGAGGTAATTATGTTTTGCAATGAGTGATGTTAGCGCACAATTTTTGAGTACATCCGGAAGAACAGTTAGCCTGTTATTGCTAATATCTAGAAATTTCAAATTACTAAATCTGTTGATAGTACTCGGCAATGCCTTGATCCTATTATTATAAAGAAGCATCGTCTCGATATTATTGACACCATAGTGTTCATTGATAATGCTGTCCAATTCCGATGATATTGATTCGCAGTCCAACAACCGATGGGAGAGGTCTAAAGTTTTTTGTTCTCGGCTATCACTGTCGCAACTGTCGGATGTGTAGTACTCCATCTTCGTTAGAACGGTGTCCTGTCTTGATAGTAAACTACATCTATAAGTTTAAACTCTTTGGTGTGCATTATATTCGGAACGGAAAGCCGCAGGCAAACCGGTTGCCTTTTCCGCGGCGCACGCGCTACTGATGTGACATCGTTGTTCGTCAGACGTTTACCAGTTTATTTTATTACACACATCTACGAAACGTTTACTAACATATGCAAATGATAAACGTTTAATGTCATTTGATAATACTCTGTGAATATAGCGCTATTAAAATTAATGCTAAATCACTTAAAATTTTTTGATAAACCAGGGGTTGATGAGTGATTTTTCTTCGTTATAACATGCTCAGGGATACAACAGGGAGCAATGCAGATTAGGCATAAGGGTCCGTGATCTTATGAAATTGTATTATTTTTTTTAAATAAGTAAAATACAAAGTCTTCACAATTGACAATGATGGCCGAGTAGAGGCAATCGCAATATATATAAAAGTCTTTGACATGTCTTTGGACATCATTGCAGAATGATTCATTAAAGGAAAGATGAGCAATGATTTTGAGCATGTCAGCACAGTCGCTGAATACGCAATTGCAGGGTTGCGCGGTGCTACGAATTACCCATAGATTATTTACTCGAATTACCTATTTACTTATTACACTTATATACTCGAATTACCTATTGTTGATAAATATTTTAATAAGAGATTTATCATTTTATAACGATTTATTATTATTACATAATTATCATCAGTATAATTGTTCGCACTGGAGGGGTTCGCATTGGCCCCTTATGGGTTCAGGCCATAATCAACCACACTAGACAAGAGCTGATTGGCAGAAGTCACTTGTCGGCCAAATTTTGATTCTTCGACTTGGCGGTTTCCTCACGACACCGTTTACTGAGCCACCACCGCTGGCTGAGCTACCACCGCTGACTAAGCTACCACCGCTGACTGAGTCATCACCGCTTTCTTACCGAGATTGGCATTATGCCTATTAGAATTATATTTGTATTTAAAGAGATTCTAATATTTTTATAAGATGTTAATGTTTCTAATAACTGTATGTACCTAAATACAATCTAAAATAAAATAGGTTAAATGATGGAGTTTCTAAAATCAATCGTGAAAACAGGCTGTCAATGATGTCCTTCCCTCTTTCCTTGTTAAATTATTTAATTTTAAGCGATTTCCTTCAATTTTATTGTCTCAAAATCATACCATAGTTTATTGTGAAAAAACCAAAATATAAAAATAGTAACAAAATAGTTTTCCTGCCCAAAAAATGCTCTGTTCCTAAGATTATTTGACCATTAGAGTGATCTAGCTAATAAGTATATTTGTATAAATACTAGATTTCCGATCGCAGCTTCGCCCTTTGCGTAGTAAACGGAAACGATTGACAACTCCGGGGTTCTTTCCATTTAGTTCCCGTTCCTTTTTCATATTAATATGTTCTTTTTCGGATCTTAAACTACTTTTGTATCAAATTTCATCTTTAGGTGACAGACAGAGTTGGTTTCGCATTTAGGCATAATATAAGGATATCCCTAATATTACGAAAGTAACGTAAATTATCTCGATTCTACTTTTTCTCTGTTGGTGACCCATTCTCATTACATATTGCCAAATGAAATTTATTAATTATTAAAAAAAAAACAACTCAAAAAGTAGAATAAACGGGCAGAGCCGGGGTAAGAAGCTGGTACTTTATATTTACAGAGGCTGAGGCGTAATATTATTATACTACCTTTGCGTACTATACTACTGTTTGGACCAAGTACTAGTTATAGGTACTATTCTATCCACGAGCTATCTTTATCCGAATTATTTCCAATGTGTGTTGATTGGTTCTTCACTCTCTATGACAGACACATTGTGTAGTCTGGTCTATCATACAAAAGAGTAATTAATTAAAGTAAATCTAACGTGATTTGAAATTGTGACATGATTATAACACTTCTCTGAGAAGATAAGTAGCTAATAGCCTAATAGCCTTTAGGTACATAAATAATAAAAAAAGAATGAGATTATTAATTATTATCTGTTAAAATACGTGTACTGCTTTACCGACATAATATAGATTAATATTAGTCACGACAGATGGCGTTAGATACTACACACTACACTGGTAAAACGTTGTCTGTTTTTAGATCTACCTATGACGTCACGTTTCGTTGTAAAAGAACATTCCGTTTAAAGTTTAATTTACATATTTTTATTCATATTAGTTTAAGTAAGACATCTTATTATATTTAAAAATATAGTTTTTATCTTAATTTACACATTTTATTTTTATTCTGTACATCAATTATCAATGTGAAATCATAGTTATAATTTATTGATTTGCAGTTTGGTTCACTTCAGTTACAATTCCTGTTAAATTATGTATAATGTAAGATATTTCTTTTCACTTGAGTTTTTTGTTTTCTATTTATACTGGTATGAAGACAAAAAAAATTGAAAAGGGAGATGCGTGCGTATATTGAAAAGTATCACGTCACTGATCGAATTCCCGAACGAGATCCGAATGAAAGCCGAAAGCAACCGAATGAATGAGCGAACAAGTCTGTGCTGTGAAGTCCGATTAGTCCGAAGAAACTAAAAATTTGTCGTTCATTACATTGATGTAAATTTGAAAAAACTAACAAAATGATATTGTAAATTTTTCAAAGACTCTCTTGTTTTGTTTAAAATACTGTTCTTGTGGTATATTTTGACTATCGTATGTACAATTTTGTATTTCATCAGTAAAGTGAGAAAGTTCAGTGCGAGTGCAAGCAAGGGTGGTAACGAGAAATGTGAAGTAGTATCTATGAAGTTCAGGATTGGGCCGATTATTTTATACCTTTAATAATGAGCGGGCGCCCTAGGACCACGTCATTCGCCGAGGGCAGCAAATCCGTTCGAAAGACATTTGAAAATCAACCACCTAAACCACCTCTAGGAGGAGTAAAAATTAGTAGTGAGTACCACTTAACCATTCTTTGTCGGCCATCGTGATTTCCTACGCTGTGACGTTTCCTGATACTACAGTTTTGTAAAGATAGGAATTAACGTATCTGCGTAAAATACATATAACCTAAGTCATTTTTAGATTTAATCGATACTGGCAGAAAGGTTCATTTTGTGTAAAGCAATAACGGCTATAGGATATAGATCGTACTTGCCACATAGGCCTTGGTCCGATGCCTGACAGATATCATATTGTCAAAATGTGAAATTTTAGGAAAAAGCTAGCTTATCATTTACGTACGTCGTATTTCGCACCAATTCCCAGGCATGTTATATCTTTTAATTAGACTGAGTTTCGTGAGGTTACATATTAATGACGTAATTTTCTATGGTACTGTCTTGAATTAAATGGATTCCAATTAATTATTTGGAGTGTATAGGTAACAGCAGGTAGTAAATTTTGAATATTTCTACATAGGTTTGTACTTTTTAAAAAACATTGTGCATGATGAACAGCTGTTAAATTGATTGTGATCATATCGAAAAAAAATGGTTTAGATATGTCATATAATGAATTATATTTTTATAACAAATATGATTATACTGAATTGTGGTCAAATGTGATTAAGATTATTAACTATGCTATTATCATGACATACAGTCATACATACAGTACATATAATGAATATTCAAAATAATTGCCAGTTCATGATTTATCATTAGCAGAAGTAATGAACTTCCAGGCCAAGTGACCTGTGTGCCCATTTACTTGCAGTCATATTATCTGCTGACTGAAAGAATGACGACAACCTGCTTTTTAAAAAATTGCATGGCACAGATTTAATCATTATCACAATATTATTAGTGGCTAATTATTTAACTATAAAGTCTAATTGTTTAAAATGTAATTCAGTTTAAAATATGGTGTACCAACTACATGATACACATTTATTATGAATTGAATGAAAAAGCCAGTTGGTAAAAATAAAAATATGTATTGCAATATCTAAATGGATAAACTAACAATATTGATTTACTAGTAATTACCTAACTTATCATAGAACATAAAGAATATTACTAATAATTTTTCTATTTTAAATGCATTTACTATTTTTAATCTATTCATAGATTTTTCTAAAGGGCATGTTATACAAAGATACTCAAAAGTTTATTCATACAGACTTCTTTTGTATGTCAGTCTCTACGTGAGCATATTCTTTGTATTAACTGTATTCTGTAGTTCTAGCCAGGTTAGGACACACCACTAATTTCTAAAGGTGGTCTGCCCTGGCTTTACCCATATATGTATGTAACATAAAGTACTTAGAGATCACACAGTTGTCCATGAGATTAGTGTGTCCAAATAAAAAAAAATAATTTGTTTGTTAGCATTTATTTTATAAGTATAGGTTCACTAAGTGCATATTTGACTCTGCACTATAATTGACTCTATAATATTAAAAAAAAAACGTGTTTTCTTCCTTTAATTTATCCTTTATTTCTGTACTATGATTTATTCTTAATTCTTATCTAGGGACCTAAATATATCTTCATATAATAGCTGTTTTTGTTGTGATAATAAGTGCACATGAAAATTAAATTAGAGTTATTAGTTTACTTATTAATTATTTCTTGATATGTGTTTCATTTATCCTAAAGTAGGTTTCATTGTTTATTTGACTCTATTCAAATTCCATGTATCTATAAACTAGTGCCTTCACCTGTGCTACATATAACATCTTTAAGACTTCAGTCTTCTGACTTCACTTGACAGTCTTAAAGATCTTATATGTAGCATATATACATACATATTTAACGGTCAAGGAATTTTATAATTGGTCCAGTAGTTTCAGAGACTAGTATATTCAACCAAACAAACTCTAAAGCTTAATATAATAATTTGTTGTTAATATAGATTTCATTTAATACACTCAAATCTGTTAACTAATCAAGATATCAGACTAGCATAACTGATGCATTTATTGTATTATTAAGAAAAAAAATTATTTATGCCTCAACAAATTTTGATAATTCACAATGAACAGATGCTTGATATTATAATTATAATGATGTAATAATTACATGATATTATAATTAAAACAAAAAAAAAAATGTTAAATAAATAAAAACTGATGAAAATCTTTTCAGTGTTATTGTAATGATAATTTGATTTTTTTAACAACTAGGGACACATATCTATGGACTTTTTGGTCTTTAAATATAATATTAATGTGTTTATGTTTATAAGTAATGGAATTTAATAAATTTACAGCTCTATGCCCCATGCTAGTCTTTCCTGGTTTTGTTTTGTTATATTTTTATTATAATCTTGAGAAGAAAATTTAATTATTATTAAAACAACTAATTCCATCAATAATTTTCCTCTTGTGCATTTAAAAATATAAAACATTGTGCTCTGCCATCTAATGAGTGTACAGTTGAAATGTCAATATTTACGAGTATTGTTTTAATTTTTAATTATCTTAACAGTTTATTGCACATATAATAAAAAAATCCAGTAAAATAAAAGACATATTGTCTTGATATATTATAAGGTGACATAATTGTGCAATGGTGATTGTTACTATGCAAGAGTTAATGTAACATGTAATTGGAAAATATGTACTTAATGTAAAGTTAATTTTCAAAAATCTTAATATTTACTATATTGATATATAATCTACATTTAATGTAGACCTAATACTAGACAAATTCATGTCTAGGCTGTGATAGTCTCCAAATCAATTAAATATAAGCTCTTCTCTTTGCGTTTTAAAGTTAACCCTCCTAGCTTGTAAAAATCTTTAAGTATTCCTATGCTTATGGTAAGTTGTGTAGAATTACACAGCTATATCTTGTCAGAGCATGTGGGTTTTTCCGAATTATTATAAATGGCCTCAGAAAAATTTTCAATCACAAGTGGGTAGTTTAAACTTTAAATTTTCCTCAACTGGTATTACACAATACATAATCATTAAATACTACAATAATTATTGTATACTTATTGAATACTACATATTAAATTCATGATTTCAGTAAATACTTATTTATGCTTCAAATAAATGTGTTACAATGCAAACCATGTCTTGTCGTTTTGTGAATTACATGTTCAAATGTCATTTGAAAAATGCGATTCAAGTAATAGCACTGTCAAGTCACCATATTTTTCGCATAACTCGTAAACGTCATTAGTATATAAATGTGCAAAAGAATCGATAAAGACACAAAAAGCTAATAATTATTTATACCCACTAGCTACTAGCTATAATTTAAATGCTATTTAATGTTTTTGTGCATTTTTTGCTATTTTAAATCTATTTTGCGCCAATCTCATGTACATAGTTCATGTATTATGTATGTGCCTCATGTATTATGAGTAGGATTTGAAAAAAAAAAAGTTACTAAGATACACTTTTATAGAATTAAATAGAATTTCTCTACATCGCTCAATCCAGCATCATCGCCATCGTACAAAATCTTCATCACTCAAGAAGTCACTGCTACCATTTCGAGACGAGTCATTTTTCATGATTTTTTTTAACTCATTCACTTAAATATAATCTACTAGCTGCGCCTCGTAGTTTCACCCGCGTAATTCTGTATCCCGTAGGAATAGCGAGATAAAAAGCCTATGTGTTATGCCATTTGCCCAGCTATTTATGTAAAAAATTTCATTGCAATCGGTTCAGTAGTTTTTGCGTGAAAGAGCAACAAACAGACACACATCCTTACAAACTTCCGCATTTATAATATTAGTAGGATTATTAATTTCTCCACTATTTATCTATTTATAGAATAAGCTATTTTACAGCGTGATCAATAAAGGACTATGATGGTAATCAATGAAAATGATGACTTAAAAAAAACTAAAGAGTCTACAACTTAAAAGTAAAACGTCAGTCACCTGTATGGTAATTGGTAACCACGCAGCAGATACCACTGCACACATTTGTAACGTTGTAATATAGAAATCACCGATAATTTAACTTCGCATAAAACTTTTTTTTTCTTGCTGACAAGCATGTGACGTCACACAGATGCATCTATACGGGCTATTTAAATTGTTAATCTTTTTTATGGTTTTCATAGTCGCTACTAAATAAACTAAAGCGAATTTTAATATTTTGTCAGAAAGCTTTATATTCAAAAAACGACATTTTATATTATTAAGAAATGATAGGAGTTTATTAATTAAAAATATATAATTGAAAATTTTAAACCATTTCTTTTTTATTGGCAGTGCTATTTTTTCAACTATCCTGTAAAGTTGGCAGCAACCGCGATTCTATTCACGGTTGGCTTCATAGTACTTAGAAATCCTTTCTGCATTTCTATAACGGTTTATTTTATCTTGCCGGACTCTTACTTCAAATTTTAATATAAACTTTATTTCGTAATTTAGATAAGTAAGTAAATCGTTTGAATTGAGACTTATAACGTAACTGAAATAACGTAACTGAATGGCGCAGAATCTATATTATTTTTAGTACTTAGATCACGTAGTACTTTAATAAAATTGAAAAGAATAGGCTAGTAATTCCCTCATAAAGTAAAAATTTAAGGATACCTCTAAATAATACAGCTGTGTTCGCTAAATTAAAATCAGATCTAATGTGGCAAAATGTTTCCTTCTATTTCTTTTTAAGTCCTGTTTTCGTAAATATTGTGATATCTATTTTTAAAAGTCTTGAGCACCTTAATACGATAGAAACACAGTGTAATAAAGTTAAACAGTTGAGGACTAAAAAATTCACGAGGCCGCCTTTACGGTTAAACACCTACTGTAAAACGAGGCGTGCATTTTTGATAAAGATGCATTGCAACCTTGGTTAAACAATTCATGATGTTACCAGTCGGTACCCCGTTATATTACAAAGTTATGTAAAAAAAATGTTTCGCCGCTCGTAGTGTGAAAATGAAAGTTGAGAATTAAGTTTATTTTCAACTAAAATGAAGCGATGTTACTTAATCTCTTTTTGTGTGCGTTTTACGATACGATTATTTTTCTATGTCTAAACGAATACGTTTTCGGTTAGGATTCTGAAGTTAAACCTCCCTGTTCATGCTAATATGAAAAAATTAATGATAAAATCCTAAAATTGTTTTCAATTTTTATTATGGATATTTATATGAAACCTTATATGCAACAAATTTGATAAAAGTATTATATTCAGACATATAGGTAGTTTAGAGGTAGAGCCTCTCTTTATATATATATCAGATATATCACATTCTTCCTAAATTTTGATTTTGGTATGTGTGCTAAAATTATAAATGCGAAAGAAACTCTGTTTGTCTGTTAATCTGTTACACTTTCACACCTAAACCACTGAACCGATTTTGATGAAATTTGATACATAAAATCTGGTGGAAATTTAGTTTTGGTTGGGAAAGAGTCGACCCGAAGAAAGACTATAGGCTGGTTTTTATTGCGAAAAATGTTTGAATGGAAACGTAATTTTTAAAGATAATACTGCGAAACTTTGTATTAAGATACATAATATGAAATTAATGACGTAGGCTACTATTTATCGTGAGAAAGGGGCCAAAATGATTAAACGTTTATTACAATAATATAATATGTAAAGATAATAAAATAATGAACCAGAGGGCGCTTGACCACTTGGGTGGCGGGCATCATTTCGACCACCTCGACCACGCGGAAGAAATCGCGAGCAGTAGCTGCTTCTTCTATATTCTCGTTCACTTTATGAGGAAAAATTTCCTACTTTTACGTATATTTTTTAACTGTAACAAATATATGTCCGTCCTTAAAGTCAAACAAACAAACTTACAAACCCTTATTAAATTTGCCACACGTATTTAGAACCTGTTAAAGACTATCCAAAAACTGCAATTCTGAAAATATTACATACATGCACATGGACTTACATCCTTCTGTCCATTATTATATGCAAACAACGAGAGGATTTTTCATTCGATTCAAACTTTAACGTTTCAAACGTTCGTCTAATAATTTATATTATTTAATTACGACTTTAATATTAACTTGTTTCAACTAAGTATTCACCGGCATTATACGCTCTTGGCCTTGTCGCGTTTTTGTATAAGGCGTCAGGGCAACAAGGCAAAATCTCCTATTTTTATTTTTTGCATAACACTAATAATATATCCATGTATTTTTCTCGAATGTTTTTCACAGTAACGCCCTCATAGTTTAAATTCACTTGGATTTAGAAAAATTCCAATATCAATATTGTAAACAAATTTTTATTAGATTGATATATTATTAGAAAGTACGTCGTGATAAATTTTTGCAGATCAAACATTGCGAAATCTTGCAGAGAAACACTATAAACAATCAATATACGCAAATGATGACATCTGTTTCTTGTATTATTTGATATACTCACTTGTCCACGTTATCGCAAATGTTATCAGTGACTTCAGCGAGTGTCGGCGATCTCGCTATCATATGCGGTCGAGGCAAGAGCACTCCATCCTGTCATTCGTGGTGTAACCGTGCCAACGTACTCTCGGTTTTCGAATTGCCTTTCGCTCACTTGACCACTCACGAGTTTTGCTACGACGTCGTCAGCTGCGTTTGCAATCGCTTGTCAAAGACATCGATTCATTCAACTGATCTAATTCGCAGCGGCGGTTGTTATATGTCTCGCTTTAGATGCGTTCTCCGGCTTAGGTTTCTGCTGCTAAGGCATATTCGCTTTGTCGAGTGGTGTTACGTAAATTAATTTTCCTGATTTAGCTATATCCGGAATGTGATTAATCATGTACGTATCTGTGATGGTGTTTTCTACTGATGTGTGTAATACAAGTGTATTGTAAAAATGTTACGACGTAGAGGAACTTACACGGTGAACGGTGATGCTGAAATTCGCCATAGCCGAACGAAGTCATCAGACCCGAATTACGTGATATCCAAAAAAGGTAATATATAATGTACTTATTAATGGAAAATAATAAAAGATTCATTTAATTGTCACTAGGCAGGAAAATGGCATTAATATTTAGACTTTATCGATAAC
This sequence comes from Zerene cesonia, assembly GCF_012273895.1. Classification (NCBI taxonomy): domain Eukaryota; kingdom Metazoa; phylum Arthropoda; class Insecta; order Lepidoptera; family Pieridae; genus Zerene; species Zerene cesonia. Next base: position 4,634,674 of record NC_052117.1, read on the forward strand.
AGCTTACGAAAATGATGCCTTAAGAACCCTGCTAAATGTTAGTTGACGTTGTGAGAGATTGTAATTGTGAGTAAATACATAAGCATTGTTTTTAGAGGTTTAAATTATTTGGCACATATTTCTGCATCGACACGTAAGATGTTGAATTGGTATCTATTTTTATAAAGGCTATATTCCTAATATACCATCGTCATCGATTTTATAGCTGTTATTGTATGATATATGTGTAACACTAACCTGATAAGATCTGATAACTGGTGAATGTTAAACTGAAATAGAGATAAAGATATACATAATATTGGAATGGATCATCAATTATCAAAAAATTCGTTTCATGATACTCCAATTAACAAAAAGATCGGACAAGATATAATTATGCACAATATGCATTTTCTACATTTATGCATATCATTTGAAAAAACTAGAATAGAACGATGATTGAAAGAAAAAAAAAATTAAGAGGAATTTATCGGATTGGCCCATATTTCCGCCACAAGTTCAAGAAGCAATCGCACCCGAGAACCACTTGCTTCAACTGCTCTTGAAACCACAGAAATAAAGTGGTTACTAAAAGGCGAAAGTTTAATGAAGACTAATTTTTCTACAATGTCTTGTCGATTCGTATAATTAAAAGGAATGTTAATTTTTTAGTAATACACATTATATGCATGGATTGGTGTCTGCTCTACATTCACAATGACTGTTCAACGTGCTTCATTCAGACGAATACGTGACTAATGCGAAGTTTACAACAACAATTGAAGTTCAAAAGTCCCAAACATTCGAAATTATATTTTCTGAAACATGTACGCGTAAACAAGCATCCGAAGGCCAGTCTTCGTTACAAATGCGTACTTCTCTTTATTCATTTGGAAAGCTTTTTTCTATAAATATAAAAACAACATATATATAATTGTAACGATAGTTTACAACAAATGATAGAATATTATATGGGTGTTTATTGTTCGTTTGCCGTTATTGGGAATATCCCAATGCTGCTTGTCTCAGTATTGATTTTCTTCTATAGCAATTATGATTGATGTGTCCATTCCACCTGTCTTCCGTACAGTCATGGATTTTACAACAAGCTGCGAAATAAATAAAATTCAATTTTATTTAGACTTATTAAAGATTTTACGAGTTTTCGAATAATAATAATAATATTGATATTGCGTAATTAAGTTTTGCTCTCCCATTTTTGCATAGAAATACTCGCGCCTTTTTCATTCAATTAGCAATGTGAAACATAAGATGAGAGATTTCATCCGTAATATGCAAACTATACAAATTTTCCAATAATAGTGCAGTCTTAATAAATTCGGTGCCCCCAAAGTCAAGTCCACAACTGGCTTGTCAATGAGTATTTGTTAAGTAGTTGAAAGTTAGAGTGGTAGAGTTTTCCGGATACGAAAAAATTATATTTATAAATGAAATGAACCTTGTTATCTATTTAGTTAAATATGACCGATATAAAACTATAAATATATAATATACCTACTATATCTACTTATTATGGATGAATTATCATTTTCATTGAATTCTATAAAATTTTGTTGAGTTCTCAAATACTTTTAATTATCTTCATTATTTATTAACATAAATGGTAGTTCTGATAGATAATAATACAATATATTAGGTAGTGGTTAGAAGAATCACCTAAACGCTAAGGTATTGGGAAGGACGATCAGCTATTGCACCGCGAACGCCTACACCTTCACAAGATTGTATTATCTTACAGCGACGTATTAATAATATAGCAAGTCTGATTTTCTTTGACAGTATCGGTAACGTTATCCGGTCTAGATATTCTATTATATGTTACCGTACATGTATGATATGCAGCGTTTGTTAAGATACTCTGGTGACTGTTAACATTCACTAAGATAGTTGGTGAATGACCGTTTTTTATCCTTTACATGACGTTTTCGGTCATTTACTGATGATTTTTATCAAGGACCATGAAGACAAACATGTATATATAAATATCCTTTGTCTTCGTGTATTATTGTTGTGGGTAGCAGGATACATTTCTTTATTTTTAAAAAGAAAAGAACTGCATTTAAATGTTTTCAAAAATTCAATTCACCGGGAATAGAATTACTTAGCTAAAAATTAAAAATAAATATACACTCATACGTCAGTTCAATGAAATAATGATTTCATCGTATAATAAATATTATTTGAAATTTTACATTACAAATAATTTCAATACCTTCACAAATGAAGTGAAAGCTATGTGTAGCCTGAGTTGTGCGGCGGTAACAAGCGGTTTAATAAATGCTACCATTTTCCATGCTAATGTTGATACATATCCAAAATATCGTTGTTCTTATGTCAGATTATATAATTATTTAACTCCTTCATGCAGCATTTAAAGGAGGCGTTTTCTGTTTTAAAGGGTGTTACCATAATAATACCATAATTTATGCCCTTACATTTATGCATTTTTTTCGTTCTTTTCATTTTAAAATACTATTTTTCTTAACAATTATTTAAAAAAAAATTAAAAAACCAAAGAAACAAAACTCGAAGTCTAATTAAGTGAATAAACGTTTGAGTTTAATATTATACTTTAAATATCCATCCAGTGCTGCTACTACGGCCATAAATTTAGGGACTGCACAGTTTCTGAAGGTCGACCTCGATATTTATTGTAAGCTTTTAGCAACGTTACCATTAACTCATTTCATATTGTAGGATGCGTGGCGATTTTAATTTCTTGCGAACATGTAAAAGACGTGTAAAGTTAAAGCCGATAAATAAAAACATCGTTTGAAACGCGTAGTAACAAGCGCAAGTTCACGGTACGTCCAGAGGTAGAGCGACCGGTTCCTTTATACTCTCTGTCAAAGACTGCATCGGTCATATTTTGAAGCGAGTTGTATACAAAGGGAATTAGATCACGTGGTGTCGTCTTGCAAAAACAATACATCTGCCACCAGCTGTGACGAGGGAATGTGTTGTCACTGTATTATGGATAATTTCAATCCGTCTAATGATTAATATGCTTTCCAAGTATAATATCTCTATTAATCAGAAATAAAATTATAGTTCTTCATTTATACAATTCATTTATTCATTTTTTGATAAGAGCATTAAATAAGTATAATTTTAGAATTACATATATTTTGTCAGTCTTCGTTTTTAATTAATAATTTATTAAATGTTTTTTTTTCTCCCAATATACAACAATATGTACAATGAAGAATCTTCTATCGTTGTTTTTAGAATCTACTAACCTTTGCACGTGGCTTTCGCACGCGTTAAATTCAGAGTAGTTTAATAGTTGTTATTATACATATAAACCTCCATCTAAATCACTCTATCTATTAAAAAAATCCTATCACAATCCATTGTGTAGTTTTAATGATTTTAGCATAAATAGGGACATAGGACAGAGAAAGCGGCTTTGTTTTATACTATACTAGCTGCTATAAAAAAAATGCCTATTCCAGTTGTCCAGCTATGTACGTACCAAGTTTCATTGCAATTGGTTCAGTAGTTTTTGCGTGAAAGAGCAACAAACAGACACACATCCTTACAAACTTTCGCATTTATAATATTAGTAGGATAGTAATGTGTAGATAAAGTCCTCCGTACATTGTACATAGTTTTCGAGCTATGAAAAATATAGAATTACTTTACGCTTTGCTTTCTTAAGAAAAGAAAATAAATATATAAATGAAAATACGTGGCCTAAAACAGTGAAGTCAATCTTTCAAAAGTTAAACTCGTGGGCGTTTTGGCTGTCATGTCATTATGGAGGTAAACCACCTCCTACAAAATTAATTTTAAATTTATTCAGGTATGTAAGAAAAGACTTTGTGTAGCGTTTAAGTACCTAAATTTAGCACGTTACGATAATTTGGTAAGTTTTCTTCAAAATGATAATTATATTGAGAAACATTATTTTCGTTGCTTTCTTTAACGTTATTGTCATTTTTAAGATCTAATATTTTTTAAGTAATGTAATCACGTGGTCTTCTTTAAATAATCAAATATAATTATATATGTATATATTTAGTTTTTGTAAGACAGAAAATTTAATTTTCAACTAATTTTTCTGAACTTTCTATGTCTTATTCTTCTGCATATTACACAATTAGTTAAATGATTACAAAAAATTCTTGTTGGGTAACTATTAATTTATGAACATTGTGGATATATTTTTTATGGAAACTAGTCACGCACGCATATTTTCTTTTCGCTTTTTTGAAATGACGCGTTGTATTCTCATAAAAAGTATTTTCAACTTGACGCATTGTACTTGATTTTTTATTATTTTCAATATAAGGGCCAGAAGTATTGAAAAGGCCCATTGATTTGATCTGAAATTTTAAGTGCCATTTATCTCTTCAGTTTAACTGCAAACATTTGTTCAAAATTAAAAAATCAAGCTTTAATGTGTCTCATGTTTACCAAGAAAAAACTTTTTTCTCATAAACATGTTCTCTGTTCAGATCTAATTCCGTGAGTTGCACTATATGTAATGTTATTGTCAAAATTTGTGTACATACTGTTTAACATACAAATGATTTACTATATATACATGTATGGCTGACGTCACGACAGAAAATTATCATTACTTGTATAAAAAGGTAGACACGGCGTTTTCATGTGGCATGATACTGATCATTGCAGTGACGTTGATATATAAAGATGTTTTTAGATAAAGATCAAGATTCATGTTTTTAATCACGATAGTCTTAGAGGAAGAAAGTTAATTAATTCATTTCTTAAATCCCTACCCTAATTAATAGGTTCATCATAGAGAAATATATAAACGTAACTTATAATTAATGTTGTGTTGCCTAATATTTTATTATAAGTATATCATGTGTGTGTGCTTTTACCTTCATTGTCACCTTATAACTGCCCCATGTTAGTCTCATTACATAGTCAACAGGGCTGAAGTTTGTATATTAGCCACTTTTCATGTTAGTTTAGCGAGCACTCTGTACGTGGCGGGTGGGTGCGCGGCACATTTTGCCGGCAGTTTACTCCGAAGCGCGCTCGCGTGCGTTACACTGCCAAACTGGAGTGTCCCGCAGGCCCAGTATGCTTAGACAATTTACGAGTTTCCGATGGGCCCACGAATGCGGCCCTTCGGCCCGCAGGAGATATGGGCGCACGTTCCGAACCATCTCTTCTGCGAATACTTGATACAGACAAAAATGGACAATTAAGTCGCGCATGTGATCGGATATCTTCTTTTTGTAAGAAACTTCGGCGCAGTATTAGTGAGTTTTGCATTCATTTCCATAATTTCTTGACTTAATCTGCCCGTGATCACCTCACACATTGTAATAAATTTCCGTCTTACATCTATGTGCATTTCAATGTTCTAATGTTGCTTTTGTGTTTTGCTGCGACACGCAGGCGACGTGGATACTCCTAAAAAGACCGAGCTGGCTTCGGAAAAGAAAAGCGCCGCTTCCCATCGTAAGTGCTAGATGTGGCGCACAGCATTAGCTCGGTTGTAGTACATTAGTTGTTCATGTTCTCGTGTTGTGTCACAAGTTCCATGTTATCGTGTAACGACGATCCTTTAACAACATAGCGACGACTAAATTTTTACACTATGTTACTTGAAGTAAATATGAGTATAATATAATATGATTTTATATGTTGTAACGGGATAGTCGCACAAAATGCTGAATGTCTGCTTTAAAACAGTTTGGTTTCACTGGGTGTGTGTTTTGTTGTTTGATCTTTATTTATTGTTTAACCACTAGTTCTTGTATTACTAGTTTTTAATATTAAGTATCAGTAATATTATTTTTGTAAGTAGGTATATTTCATGAGATAAGCGGTATTAGAATAAATTGCAATTTTACCATACAGTTTAATTAATTGTTTTGGGTCGGTCGGTGGCTTTAATGAATAATATGAAAGCAACATTATCGTAACATTTTTTTTAAATAAAGATTTACAATGTCTATGTATCTATCTACCTTGAATTTTACGGCTATCACATTTTGTCTTTCTCATACATAATTAAAATTGTTATCACTAAATTGTAATTACCTTAGATAGTAGGTATATAACAATTTTTAATGTTTCATAATAACTAACTTGTTGAAGGGTTTAAAAATAGGGTAAAATCGATTCTTTCTAAAGTCCAATCAAAGATCGAATCGATTCTAAAGTCCAAACTGGCAGATTGAATTTTTTTTAAGCGAAAGCTGAATCGATTTAAATCTTAATAAATTAACCTGATTATTTGTAGCGGCGCGGCGAAACTAATAATATACCAATTTTTGTACATATACTTCCTTAAATATGGAGGCAGTTTCGGTGGCTTTCTAGGTCAATAGAGGCATCTGAGTGGCTTCAAATTGACACGACTGTAATATATACCTACATGTATTTTAGGGGTGGCACAATACACGTTAGTTATGATATTATTGTAAACTTATATCAGGTTTACCTTTATTGACATAGATATCGATACCATAATACATTAACATTAATTCTTGCTTTTAAATCATTTTATGGTATTAGTTCTCATTATATAGAGCTTGCTCAAGTTCAGTAAAGAGATGATGAAACCAATAAAAACGACAACTGAAATAGATCCGACTAACACAATATGATAAAACAATTGATCTAGTCAGGCTCTCCATACATCTATTATAATTCAGTACAGAATTAAAAAAAAATCTTGTTTTCTCGTAATTGCATTTTTTTTACCAGCCTTCTTTTGTCCACTTTTGTTTATCGTGTGAAATGCCAATAGCAAATGGCGTCTTTAACCACACCCATAGCAACTCTTACTGACGCAAGTCCCAACACTACACCCTTGTTTATCAGCCTGTTTATCTAATATACTTCATTCCGTTTATAGCAATAGCCTCGGCACACCATCACTTAATAGTAACTGCGATCCCCGTAGCTATATTTTCCCTGGGTCGCTGTTTTGTCGTTCGTTTATTCAATTAGAAAAATCACACGTAATAGGCATGTTTTCTATGATATCGTAGATAGTACGCGTCGCAATCTAATTACCGTGCGCTCAGGCGACACCGGATTTTCTAAAAGGAAGGTCATTATAATTGTCTATGCAATGTATTTGCAATATTATATAAGCGCAAGGTTTATTTTCACGACCGCACGCATACATTCACAGGAAAGATATCCCAACTCGTCCCGAAATGTTATTTGGTCAGGGTCTCTTCCACTTGTTTTATTTATTTTGCAACTCAAGACAGTTTTATGAGAACCTTGATATTTGCAAAATACCTACATTTGTGACATAGTCTCTTGTCCTCGTCAAGTTTTCGATTTTTCACAATAGCCTGTAAACACTTTAAACATTTTACTTCCACAGAACTTTGCAACTTTGAAATTAAATTATTATGCAATTTTAATTTATTAAAAACTCGCTGATCGTCCCGGCTTCGCCCGTGGCACATAGCATTTGTCTCTCAGTAAAGATGCAGTTTTCTAATGTGAAAATTTTTGAAATCGGTTCAGTAATTTTTGTGTGAAAACATTACAAACACACATGCATACACATTACACAAACATTTTTTTTTTTAATCTGTATTTATTGAAAAGGGTTTCATAAATGTTCCTGTTTAAAATATTAGTTAATAAATGTTTAAAATTATTAAAAGTTGTAACATAAATTATTCTTCTTTGATGTATAATTGTTTTCAATATTAATTGACAGTACATATTATAGACACTTTTCTTAAACATGAAGGTTCACGGTCAAAAGGACTCATGTAAGTAAACAGCCGATGTTTGGCAGGTGTAAATTAAGAATAAATACAGAATCGTAACCGAACTGAACCGTAAAACGAAATTTGAAATTAACAGAACAGTAATAATATTTCATTTAATTTGGCTTTAAATAACAACTAAACTTATTTACGTTTTTTTTTTAACTTACGCGTATCATTAAACATTGTTTTTTGGAAAAGCGTCTAATGTGCCAATTAAAATTATAAAATATCTTTTTAAGAAACATTAGGATAATGATAAGTAGTCTTATTGCAAATATTTGTTTAACTCGTCTTTGCCAAATAACTGCCTGATTATCAGCATTGTGTATACCAAAGAGGTAATTATTTAAAGCACCAACATACTGAAAACTATCATAGAACTTTATTGTGTTTTGTGCTGCTATTTAGTCGTTATAATAGTGACGTATATCGATAATTGTTAAAAACACACCTAAAGATAAAGCTTAATAAAAAATAATAATAATAGCAGCAAAACAAAACAAATGAATGAAGATATCGTGAACAGTACAAACTGATAATCGATTTGGTTTTTATAAACTTGATTTTAAAAATCGAATTGACAGTTGGAGTAGGAACTTTGAATTATGTGTTATATTTATATCCCTCTAATATTATTAACGCGAAAGTTTGTAAGTATGGATGTTTGTTTCACGCGAAAACAGCTTATTGTATGTGTATCATATTTGATACAGAGATAGATAATAGCGTATAGGCTAATTTTAACCTGGGTACCGTGCGAGTGACGCCGCGGGTCACAGCTAGTATGTTGTATTTTTACTACTTCGGCTTAAAGAAATTTATTACCCATTACGTAAACTATATTAATTTATGAAGTGTATTAAATTATAATTTTTATTATTATATAACATAGAAAAAGCACTGATAATAACTGCTTTCATAACTTCAAGAACATCTTTAAATAACTACAAATTGAATAAGCTTTTGGATGCACGTAAATTTTCAATAAACGTCAAAATTTATCGCGAATCGGTTTTTCATTATAAGTTACGTGTTGATAATGCGAACGGTTATTGTAAGCAAGCAGCTTAAAATAGAATGTCACTAATCGCGTGCGTGTATTGAATCGTATTATGAACACGTTACAGGCAAGGACGGCTCTAAGGTGACGACCGTGGTAGCGACGCCGGGGCAGGGCCCCGACCGGCCGCAGGAGGTGAGCTATGCGGACATGAAGCTCATAGGCAACGGCAGCTTCGGCGTCGTCTACCAAGCGAAGCTATGTGACACCGGCGAGCTCATTGCCATCAAAAAGGTGCTCCAGGACAAAAGGTTTAAGGTGAGCACTTGTCGTAGTTCGTCCTTATGTATGTGGTATTCATTGTGTATAGGAAAATGCATAACAGGAAAACATAAAACTTCTCGAGGTAACGAAGTAAAACAAAAACCTAATCACATAATAGGAAACATGAATATTAACTGTATCTTCCAATTTTATATTACAAAAGAACGGTACTTGCGTGCAAATTCGGTTGTTTTGATGTACGCCGAGTCAATTCATGTGTTCATATTTTATATGCACATATAAGCACAGAATGGAAGGTTTATTTTATAAATTTTTATGTTTTTAGGATAGCTGAACATTATATAACTGTGAATGAAAATTAATTGTATGTAAGGCATTGTCCTCATAAATGTCGTATTATTGTTTTACAGAACCGAGAGCTTCAAATAATGCGACGACTGGAGCATTGTAATATTGTCAAATTGAAATACTTCTTTTACTCCAGCGGAGAAAAGGTGAATATATTTACAAGTTCTTTACATTTTACTGTGTTTATTTTATTTTTATTTACTTCTGTTTAAAATCCAATTAGGTTATAATGTATTTGATTTTTTTATTTGGGGGAAGGTGGCAGTACCCGAGGCTGTTAGCTCACTGCTAAACGCAATGCAGTCCCTAGAAGTCACAGTATGTCTAATGATTCAATCAAATTTTACGCTAGCGTGCTAACGCACATTTAGGTCTATCAGATATTTGGCAAGGGTTACCGATTTGTATATTCAAAGAAAAGAATATTTGTGTCGTCCACTACATACATTTTCATACACACTGTATAGACGATAGACTGTCAGTCGGTGACCTAATAGTCCCTTTTAATTGTGTGTTAAATGAATTGGCGTTAGCGACTCCCATCATATCAGCTATGAGCTTTACATCGGAGCTGTTTCAAGCTCGTTTATCATTTTCATCGTCATCCTTTCGATTAAATCATTCGTTCAAACCATGTTATTTTGTCTTTTTTTCTTAGAACCACAAATGCTGCTTGTTGTTTTGTGTTCTTTTTCGTTTGAGCTTTTGTTTTAGCAGTTATGCACTATTTCATTCCGCGTTATTCTGATGGATATTTGCTTGCTATTTCTTAACTCATCTTAATAGAAGTTGTACTTTAATATTTGAAATTGATCGAACCATGGATGTAATAATGAAAATCATCACGTGTTATAAAATATTTTATATTGAACATAGTATATGATTTTATCTCGAATGAATTTGTGTCACACGTGGGTAACATTACGGGCTACGCGTTGAATGATTCAATCGAATAAAATATACATATTTTAATACTAATAGCAAAGCATCCTGATAAGGATAGACTCAAGTGAATTTGGTGAGAGTTAGTATTTTAAATACTATTATTTCATTACGTTACATTATGCGTAGAACTATAAATAAAATTTTATTATTTTTACTCGACATGCGATACCCTAATCATTACTTTTCCTTTATTCGTTAGCGTCAAATAAAATTTAATTTGCGATTAACCTCAAATCCTTTTAATAATTATATTTCGATATTAAAATTCCCCAAGAAAGATGGCCGGGTGGGATTGAATCTGATGCCTTGACGATATTTTGATGTTTATGGTTGGTGGTCTATTATATTATTGTTACTAGAAATCATGGAAATGGTTACATAAGTTGTTTTGAGAGCTGTATTTGTTGATGTTGCAAGGGAAGACAATATTGACTAATGTGTTTCTTTTCGTTATTAATGATACAGGTAACGAGCGCTTCTGATTTGAACGGGTGAAAGCTGTTATATATTTGGTATAACTTTGTGTCTGTTTGTCCTTTCCTTATTGCATTTAGGTTTATTATTGTAATATTATGTATTTTATTTATATATACAAAAATACACATTTTATTCGGAAAAGAAAGCATACAGTAATAATAATCGGTTTGAACAGTTTCAAACTGGTTTTTGTTTACAGAAGGACGAAGTGTACCTGAATTTGGTGCTGGAGTATATACCGGAGACGGTGTATAAAGTTGCCCGTCACTACTCCAAAGATGAACAAACCATACCCATTAGTTTTATAAAGGTATGTATTTCTGTTTCATTCTAAGCTACTGCTGGAATATATTATGTCGTGACGTCCATGAAAGTAACAAGGCAAAACTTTATTTTAATACAATATGATAATGTTGTAAGTCAAGTCCTAAACCCCCATAGTGTTGTCTTAAGTTTGGTTTTATATCCGAGGGGGTCGCGGACGAATGGCCCCTTCTCTAAAGCGGCTCGACGGAACACAGTGGGGTTTTGGTCGGTAGGAATCCAACATAACCCACGGCTTTATCTCCGGAGGCCGTGGGCATCTATGCAAGATTTCACCGCTTAAAAAAAACGTTCCAAAAGTATTATACTCATTTGTAAAATTTTTTTTTATCATGTTTCATTCAATTATCATGATTTCCTTCCCTTTATTCCATGTTGTTGATATTTCTATGTATTCCAAGTAATAACAGTACATACTACATCAAAAAATCGAATAAAATTCATCTCGATATTGTACAATTATACATATAATTCGTGATAAGCACACAAAACGTCTTTATGAACCATTGTACAAAAATTGCTAGAGATTTTTAATGTTGTCTCATTTTGAGGTTCAAATAGAGTATGATAAGAGTTCACCAATAGCTTTACTCACACTAACATGCATTTGTTACTCACACACGCAAATATACTCTCGTATATACGAGTAGTTACTGTGGAATGTCGACGACTGCGTGGTCACTAGCACTAATACAAGCTTAAACGTTTCCAGCTATACATGTACCAGTTGTTCAGAAGCCTCGCGTACATCCACTCGCTCGGTATCTGCCACCGGGACATCAAGCCGCAGAACCTGCTGCTCGACCCGAAGACGGGCGTGCTGAAGCTGTGCGACTTCGGCTCGGCGAAGCACCTCGTGCGCGGCGAGCCGAACGTCTCATACATATGCTCGCGGTATTATCGCGCGCCCGAACTCATTTTTGGCGCGATCGACTATACTACTAAGATCGGTGAGTTTTTTTTTTACGAAAAATAGTCAAAAATATCGTAATAATAACACATGTGAAATGATTATCGCAAAAATGTTAGAGATATGGAAAAAATACAAACTTTGTACTTGCATATATAAAATTGCAAATAAGAGTAAATTAACAGGTTTACCCAGGTAGAAACTAAAAATTAAACACAAACAACAAATAGCTTGTGGCCTAATTTCGTCTTAGAACATTGTAATACTGACAATGTGTTCTCAAGCTTAGTTATCTAGTTATGTGGATGAAACGTTTCATTTATTTGGTAATGAATCAAATACGACGCTTATTATTAAAGATTAAAGAATAATAAAAATAGTTGTCAGATATTTAACATTTTTAATATAGTGTCTTCATTCATCTTTCATAATAGATCTTCATACGGGTATGAGATGTTCCCCTGAGATAAAAAGTAGCCTATGTCATTCTCTCGCCTCCTAACCGATTCGTTGTGACGTCGCGTGTTTGAAAGAAAAACAAACAAACAAGATTAATATAATAGCCTATATAATTATTGTATATTCATATAACGAGTTAATATCCTAAACTTCTGTATTTTTTATAAAACTTACTATCTGTTAGTTCGGTATTTTTCCATTTTGATTTACTCTTGTTCAATAAATATTTAACATAAAACTTGTTATTCATTGCAAAGATGTATGGAGCGCGGGTTGTGTAGTGGCCGAGCTGTTGCTGGGCCAACCAATATTCCCCGGTGACTCGGGCGTCGACCAACTAGTCGAGATTATCAAGGTATTTGCTTTATAATTTTATGTTTTATCTGTATTTTCTATATCTGTATATCTTTTTTGGTAAAAAAATCAAACCCTTACTCTGTAACGACATTAATGCATATTCTTATATAAAAAAATTGAAATACATATGTATATGTATGGTCACCATGGTGTATCGTATCTATCAATTACGATGCGTATGAAATTACGCTCATAAACATAATTCATTGTATTTGATATAATATCCAAAAATTTACAGTGTAAAAAGATTACATTGTTATTAATTATCAATTAAACATGTGTAATGTGTATACAAGAACTAACGAATTGCATCCAAGCACCTTTCATAAGCTTAATAATTGTTTTTTCACTATTTCTTAATATGTATAATATGGCATTAGATCAGTACAATTTTTTTCAACAGATAAAAGATGTAATTTCATCAAATTATGACCGATCATAAACATAGGCACTCCAATTAGGTTTAGATGTCATTACGTTGTGACAATTACAAGTTAAAACTTTTGGGCATGCTTCACACCATAACAAAATTATGTCTTTCGGTACTAGTAGATAGAAATATTTTAATAATACATATGGGCTGCATTTTTAGATGATTAATATATTTGTAATGTATATTTTAAACACAGGTTCTTGGAACACCAACGCGGGAACAGATTCGTGAAATGAATCCCAATTACACGGAATTCAAGTTCCCACAGATCAAGAGTCATCCTTGGGCGAAGGTAAATGTCACTTTTGTTTCAATTCTCATACGATATTTTCAATAATAACATCCGATATACATGTTGTATGTTATTATACAATATGTGTTTTATTTTTTTGTATTATATTTATTTATTTGTATATAGCTTTAATGTGCATACACTTTTTATACTTATATATACATAATTTAATTATTTTACGCAGCGCCTTACTATTAATTATTTGGAAAACTTGCTATTAACTTTTGAAATATTTATATAAAATACATAGATACTTATAAAACTAACATGGCGCATCAGACATTTATTATATTTTATATTTATTTATACACATGCAATAAATCTCAACCTAAAATAATAACATATGCAGTATTTCGAAACTATGTAATTACATTTAAAACAGTTTATTTACCTACAAAATATTACATAAGTTCCTAGACGCTATCTTGACATAATGAAGAATCTATGATCATAAAAGTAGACAAGCATCATGAGTACTTTTATCTTGTGTCATGACAAGAAAGAATCGTCGTATATATATAGATCCAGATGGAATCACGCGGATTGCGAATCGAAATCTCTGTAATTGAAAATATTTTGATGACTGTAACGCGTACTTGCAGTATTTGTTGGAGCGAATGACGATGCCCAAGTCAACCACTGACCACCAGCGCATCAGAGTAAGACACCGCTAACCTAGACAGAATGCCCATATTTGATAATTTACATAGTATTATTTTATTCAATATTTTACGTTTAAAAAGTGTAGAATTTTGATGTTATACCAATTATTTTCTGTGTAAAAGATGTTTCATTAAAATGTGGGCATTTAATCCTAATTAGCCTTTTGTCAGCTTTTAGCTATATTAGTGATAGCTCACCCAAAATTCATACAACTATATTGCTACATACAGTTTAAATACAATAGATTTTCTTATCAATTATAAGTTGTACATAATATATGTAGTATTTGTTAATAACTGACAAAATGCTAAATTCTACCCTGGAAAAGACTTGCGACAACGCCTAGGCATGAGTAAGGCGTGACGACTAATTTTTTGACGATTGGTTGACGATGTCTTCCACTGCTGATTTTTGTTGGTGTTCAGTGTGCGTTCAACGAGTGCAGTGTTCTTAATTAAAAATATGTATTTACGTTTATGCAAAGTTTCATTTCGTATGGCGAACTGATATATGATATCATAATTCTTTATAGGTTTAATTGTAATCATATCATAGATAGTTTAATTAAAATAAAATGTGCTAGTGGAGCTATATTTTGTAATTAAGCACATATTTTAGGCATCTAAAAATATTGAATTTTCGCCGGTAATTCAGTTTACTATACACTTTGGAACAAATTCGCATTGTTAATATCTTAAAAAAAAAAGAAGTTTATTCTCCATATAATTATCATTATATATATATAACATTACCCCATGTTCTAACAAGAGATTAACAATGTACATGTCGCCCCCACATCACTTATATAATATTCATTTGCTAACATTTCTATTATACAAAGTGTTTAAGCCCATTATTACTGTAATTTAATTATAAAAATCCTACTACGTTGCTTATTGGGATTCAGTTTGAATAATAATTTGATGCGTTTAAAATCATTCTTTATATATACTTACACGACTTAATTTTTAATCTATTATTTAATTACTACTAACTTTTTTTTATTTCATCATTAATCTAATTGACCTTAGTATAATTTATGTATATATTATGTTTTATTACATTGAGGTTAGTATATTTTGGTATAATTTTATAATTTGGTTGGTATTATATCCTCTATATACATAATACTTTTTATTTCTTATTCTATCTGTCTGTTATAAATATATTTATTAATAATTCATATCATACTTTGAATATTTATTACACTTCAAAACTACTTAACATGAACTAATTGGGTCAATATTTTTAACAACGTAATATAAATCTAATTATATATAAAATATATTTCTCTTAACAATATTATTATATTATTATAATTATTTTAACTAATACTATTCAAAACAGTGTTATTATTTTGAGATATTTATGAGGTTCTTCACAATTACTAATAACATTTACATTTTAGATATGAACGGAATCTATATTTACTATAATACTTCATATAGTTGATATAACTTATCTAAAAATACAATTGCATATTATTGTTAATATTTTCTGTAGTATTCATTATTTAAATTTATTGTATTTGCTCTTATTGCGATATGCAGCAGATATGAGTATTTGTATAATTTTTAAGTAGTCGTTTATTCTTTCTTCATACTACAGAAACTCATATCATTGTTCAGTATGGATTTGTCAATTTTTTTATATTTACATTTAATTTTCGTTCACATGATATGAAACATTACTTATATAATTCATCTAGTATAAACTGGTAATACTGCGTAATTCATAATATTTAACCTTAATACTAGTATAATTTTTAATCATAGTGATTTTATTTAGCAACGAAAGTGCTTTCTTACACATCAAAT
The DNA here is from genome assembly GCF_012273895.1 of Zerene cesonia. Classification (NCBI taxonomy): domain Eukaryota; kingdom Metazoa; phylum Arthropoda; class Insecta; order Lepidoptera; family Pieridae; genus Zerene; species Zerene cesonia. The sequence goes on from NC_052117.1 coordinate 4,650,714, forward strand.
TTATTGTCCATATCAGTCAAATTCATCTATATTTTATTTGAAATGCTTTATTGTTACCTTTGGTAATATGTCATTATATATTATAGAGGATTCGTGATAGTTTCATTTTCAAGTTTTTTTTTTTATTTTCACATTTCCAAACAATGGGTAGAACATGTATTCTTCATAAAAAATATTTTATTTATAAGTATGTTCCAATGAATACTTTAAGTTAGAATTTTAAACGTGACCGCGTATTTGTCCAGGTGTTCCGCGCGTGCACGCCGCCGGACGCGATCTCGCTGGTGTCGCGGCTGCTGGAGTACACGCCGGGCGCGCGGCTGTCGCCGCTGCAGGCGTGCGCGCACGGGTTCTTCGACGAGCTGCGCGAGCCGGCCGCGCGGCTGCCGAACGGCCGCCCGCTGCCGCCGCTGTTCAACTTCACCGAGTACGAGCTGGCCATACAGCCGTCGCTCAACGACTTCCTCAAGCCGCGCGCCGCCGCGCCCGAGCCGGGCGCCTCCGCGCACCACGACCACGACCCGCAAGGTACGCTCCCACCGCTCCCACCGCTCCTACCGCTCCTACGTCACCAGAATATTGTCGAATCGAATCCTCAATAGGTACAAACCGTTCATTTAAATACGCAGTATATCATTTAGTTTTACTATTGTCTTTATCATAATTATTGATTTTGATGACCGTCGTCCATCCATTCCTGATCTTTTACCCCTTAAAATTAAAAACGAACGTATTTGCAGCTTTCCCACCTCTCAAAATGTTCATAGGCAGTGTTGATCGCTTACCAAAAGGCGAATCACCAGCTTAGTTGCCAGCTGCAGTTGGATTTATTATGTAATAGCTACATAAAATTCCCTAATGTAGGATCTAAAGCCTATTTAATTAATTGCGCATTATATACGCGTTTGTGTGTAAAAGGGCATAGTGTACGTGCATGGGTACAGTGGGATATAGGCTTATGATAATGATGTATTTTGTATTTTGTCCCCAGGCGAG
>NC_052117.1:4651719-4667562 GCF_012273895.1 Zerene cesonia
CCCCAGCGCCCCCTCGCCCCGCCCCTCGCTTTCCGGCCCACGTGTCTAACGGCTTGCAACTCGTACATCCTTATCGAACGTCCTAGATTCCCCCCCCACACACACGCTCCACTTAAATCCACAACTATACAAACCACCGTACCGATCTAGGATCTTCCGATATCAATGACACGCAGTCGGTTGACACTAACCGCTACCGCGTTCCTGAATACGCTTTAGTCCGATACGAGTGCCTGTATCGATGTGAAGCTTTCGATGTCGGCGCCGACGTCCGGGGCGATCTGTAGGTTATCGAGAATTTGCTAGAAGCGCCTGCGTCTCGTTTCACGGTAATACGCGGCCGGCCGAGCGCATTGAATAAACTTAACATAGTTGTGGCTGTGTTTCGAATTCACTAATTTCTACATTCGATTGCAGCTGGCCGTGTGTTTCCTGCGGGCTTCGCGATTCGCTCGGAACGTAGATTGAGAGTCGTTTGTACGCTAAAATTAGTGATAGTATTTTTGTGTTGGTCATCGGGAAAAATTTTATGCATAATAGGTGTTTTCGGCGAGTAATCGTGTGATACTGTAGTGTAATTGTCGATAAAGCTTGAGCTGTCGTAGTCGGTAAGAAGGGTAAATCCACAGTAGATTCTAAACCGTCGCGATGTGATTACTTTGTACTTTTGTAAGCTCAAACTCCTTTGTGTACATACCTATTATACTGGATTTTTAACGTCGGTTTTGGTAAACGACAGATAACTATCGTCTGGATAAATTGAACTCGATTTGATTTGTATAAAATCTATTCATTTGTTGATATTGAAAATATTAGCGTCATCACGCAGCGCCTTCTTATTCTAATGGCATCACAAGCTCGCTTCACTCATTACAACATTTCTATAGAGGAATATATTTAGAAAAGTCGTTATTCCGCTTGTGCCGTGTAACCCTTAGAGGATTTGAGTAGAATTAGAATATTTATTGTCGGAACGTATCACTGACGTGACTTGCGCGAAGTATGCCTAGTGATGTAGCTCTGGAGCAGACGGTATATTTTATCGCATACATACAAAGCATACTTGTAAATTTTTATAACTAGCATAAACTGATCTCTCAGGATAATTTTTAATTAAATGATATCTCAGAATATAATGTATTTGTATAAACAATTCAAAGATATAAAAAATTTAGAATAACTACAATATAGATATTTGTTTATTCTGGCAACTTCTATATTAGACATTTTTTTTATTGCGGCGTACCTTTTCTTATCCAACGCTGGATAATTGTATAATGTATTTGATTGCACTGTCTGTGTCCTATTGTAATGTCATAGTTTTTTCGATAATATTGTATTCTATAAAATAATCGATAAATCATATTTCTGCTATGTAAAATTTGTCATTGAGAACACGATATAAGTAGTCATTTATAAAGTAATATTAAAAATAAATTCATTGTCATAGTTTTAAGTACGTATTTGGGCAATTTCATTTTGCACTTAAAAGTTGGCGTACAGTTACAAATTAGCGGAGGTATTAAAGCCTTTTTAATATAAAGTAATGAACTCTTTTATTCATGGTTTAGATGTAGCTTTAATTCATAACATTGGGTGTGATTTTGCACCAATTTTTTTAATTAGTAAATAATTATTGTACAAATTCTGTTGCCGAGAGGCATTACGAATTTGGTAACACAGGTCTTCTCTGACCTCCTAGAGTCACAATAACGTTTTCGTGTCTTCATTGACCAGAGTTTATTTTATTTTATATTTATTATAATAGAAATACAATATTCTTTTCATACAACCGCGCATCTATCGCATTTTGCATGCTGTAATAATTGAAAATACCCATCAATGAAAGCTACAGGCTTCGGCCGCGTATATAATACACACTTGTATTACTATTATGTATGTACTAATTACGTATAAATTTCTAGTTTGTTAAGAATATAACGCGCTCGGCGCGAGATTTCAAATCACACATAGTGGAGCTTAGTTGTCGTCCCTAAGGCTATTGATTTGCTGACACACCTTTATAATTCGTGTAAATATATTATTATTATAATTATTATTATCTTTATGGTATGACTCTTGAGTAAAGTTAATCGGTAGAGGGCGGTTTGCGCTCGCACTTGCTGGGTGCGGCCTCGCGCGCAGCGGCGCTCGCACTCGCACTCGCACTCGGGCGCAGGAGCAACTAGCGAGGTCGCGCCGGAACAGTAAGGAGTACGATAGTTTAGATATGCATATTTTATTAAGTCTACCTATTATGAATTTTGTAATCGACGTTGCTTCTGAAGACCCTCTGTGTAAAAAGTTAGACACACTAGTGACCTGATGTTTGAAGTGATGTTATTGCGACATCTTTAACCCGTTTAAATTCTCACTTTCACGATTTACGTGCACTTTTACTACTCGAGAATTTTCAGTAATACATACTTCGAAATGGGGTTGACTTATATAAATTATTTAAAGTAAAAGAGTTTTCTTATTACTAGTACTGTAATATTAAATTTAATAGTGAGTGAAATTTGTATTTTGTTTTAATTTGTTTTACTGAATTTGAATACATTGTAACTCCATATCGTTGTTAGTTATGAATGAAAATAACATAATTATAAAAGTAAATATTAAATGAATAGTACCATGGTTTTTTATTTCACATATACCAATTTTTCCCTTATTGTTACAAGGTTTATGACGTTAATAAACTAACATTCATCAAACAAAGTAATCGTTCATGATGTATTTAGTATTCTAGTAAAAAGAAGTAGTACAGTAAGAAGTCACCACATTGTCACAATCAAAAAAACATTGATATAAAGAATGGACACGTGTCACCCTACGTTTCCGTATAAAATCAGCCTGATGCAATCTGACATGAGAATTACGCTCTAATATAACAAACGTTCAGACTTCAGGTAGCTGTCGAGCACGCTTCACGAATTGGGGCAAATAGCTTTGGTGTAATTGTAAAAATCTTTAAACAGGTTCAATAAACGATAAATTAAATTCCGCTGAAGAGATAATGCTTAGTTTTTTAACATAGGCAACTGTGTAGGCCTTGGGCTTAAATCTCAACGCTTGATGGGTTTTATGTGAAATGATTCATCTTTTTCTTTAGTGGCAATGATAGAATTTGACATTATTTGGCACTTGTGTAATGACAATTCTTATGTCAAATTAACTCTGTCATGTTCTGTTTTGCTTTGTAAAATAAAATTAACTAAATATTGTTATGAATAATTTCAATAAAATAAATCTTTTGATCTTTTCTTTCTTTTTGAATGTTAACAAATAGTGCCGTTTATATATTTTTATTGGCGTGATAAAAGCATAACTTAAGTACTATTAGGTTTATTTAAAGCAAGAAATTAGAAGATATTTCTTATTTTGTAATTATAACAAAAATTAACAATAATGCACGAGGCGTATGAGGTAACTCACCTGCTTAATGCATCTGTTCAAATAGAAACTATAGCTGCATATGGTGAGTAATAAATCTTTATCTGCCTTTAAAATTTTCAAAACTTAGTAGGTGTGACTTACCTTAATTTTTGCTTTTCTAGATGGAAATCTCTTCTTGGGAACACGACAAGGGCATCTTTTGATGTACTCATTATCAGTAAATAATGATAATAAAAAGTATGAACTAAAAATGCTCCGTTACTGTAAAAACTTTAGTAAAAAACCAATACAACAAATTGAAATTATACCAGGTAAGTTTAATAAAAGATACACCAGTCTTATGTAATATTAATCTAGCATTCATAGTTTGTTACTCTTATTTACAATAGTTAAAATCAATAATACTTAATCATCTAATTTAAAATTTAGGTGTGCATTGTTCTATCTAAAATCTATACCTTGTTTTTTTCAGAGGACAAATTATTACTGTGTCTAACAGATAATTTGCTTTCATCTTATGATATAAATGGTGTCAATTTTCCCTTAGTCAAGACATTTTCAGATACTAAAGGAGCTTCTTTATTTGCACTTGATAACAAGGTAACTTGATACTGTAAATTAGTGTTTATATGTTTATAAAAAGAAGGATGAATATGGTTATGGTACACTGAAGTTGCAGCAAACCGATCCCTGGCTTATCTGGTGCCCCATGTAATCCTTAACATTTATAATTATTGAATTTCTTATTTTGTTACAATCTTCATGTTCATCATAAATGATCAAACAGTTTATAACTGGTATGTACTCTCTATTGAATTAGATGTTAAGATATTGCTTTGCTTCAAATTGCTTTAAAATACATTCATTTGTCTTAGGTAATAAATGTTAGCATTCTGTTGTGTTATTAAGTTTATTAAACTTGACATACATCATGAAGTATAATTTGTAACTCAGGAGGCTGGACTATCTACATCTTATCTTATCCTTTAATCTCTAATTTGTCAAATCACAGGGTAAGTACTCTTTTGTAAAATAGGCAGGGCTATAATTGGGGAGAGTCTATAAGCAGTCCTCTATAATCCCACACATTCAATGGTCTGACACTGCCACATGTTTCTCGGATTACCACGGGTCTACTGTATTTAAAATATTTTCAGTCAGCAACATCAATGACCGGTGAATCTAATTCAGTTGTTCACTTATGTGTGGCTGTGAGAAGGAAATTGCAACTATACTATGGAAAGAATGGAGAGTTTAAAAAACACCTGTTTGACTTTACAATACCAGATGTACCTAAGGTGATGGCTTGGGGCCAGCAGTATCTGTGTGTAGGGTTTAAAGGCGAATATACATTTTTTGATGTAAGTATTCAATGTCATTGTTAATCATTTCTTCATAAATTTTTAAGAAAAAGAAGTAATAAGTAAGAAGAGGAAGTAACACAATAAATATTTCTTAAGTTGAGAAATTGTTTAAATTTTATCAACATTTTTCGTTTTAAAATACTCAGAAATAAAAAAATTTAAGGCATTTAGTTACTAAGTTAAAGGTACATTTTGCATACACATATATTTCTTCTGTCTTCTGTCATGTATGTCTTTAAATCTATAAAAGCTATGTCACAAATACTCTCATAATCTTTTACAAATAATAATTTTTCTTTGTCAATTGAAAATTCATATTATTTACTAAAATATTTCAGCTATCATCACATAATCCAAAAGAACTTTTTCCAACAAGTAGTTCCAAATCCCTAGAGCCTACTATAGCCAAATATACGGAGACATCATTCCTTCTGGGCAGAGACAATACTTCTGTTCTTGTAGAGGAAGCAAAGGAGGAAGCTATAGAAATAAAGAAAACCATAAAGTGGACTGATGCTCCTATTGCTGTTGGTAAGGAGAATCGGTTAGAAGTAAGATTACAGTTAATTTGAATATGCATTTGTCTGTGCTTGAATATGCATATTATTTTATAAATAATTCATAGTTGTTAAGCCATACTTTTTATATGCATCTCAGCTCCTTCTGTAATATATATAAACAACTTATTAGTGCTGTAGTTACAAGCATTTAAACTATAATGAAGATTCAATAAGTATTTACAAATCATTATTTTTTTAACTAATTTAATAGTAGTTTCAAAAGAAGCAGTGATTACACAATATTACAATTATGAGCTTGATTGAAATTGTTTCAGTATGGGATGAACCATTTATCCTGGGTTTGCTACAAGACAATGTGGTTGTTCAGACTGTTGAGCCGGCTTTATTTATTCAAACATTGCCCGATTTGAATAAGGCCAGACTGATGTATCGGTAAGATTTTCTACTTATATAAGCGTCCAATCGATTTAGATAGATATTGGTTTTTTTTTAACATTAGATCATTTGAGAGTTGAAACATTGTTTGGTAATATGTGTCGAGTTATCGTTAAGTGGCATGTGTTGGTGAAATTATAATATATTACAACCTAGCACTAGCCCTGACATGGCGGAAGGGTAGAGGGTAGACATTTTTGTAAGTTTTCCGATTCTTAAAAGTTATTATACTACGTAGAGACAATGCCAACATATCAAATCATTCAGCTATTCTTGAGTTGTGTAACTAACAAGACTTTTTTTTACATTTGTTACATTGTTATCAATGTTCTGTTTAATATTTAATTTTCTATAGATATAAGCGTGGTTTAATATTTGTGTCTTCGGTGGGACAAGTCTGGTGTTTGAGCGCCGTGGATGTAACCGTACAGAGACAGCAACTACTCAAGGACAAACACTTTCAGATAGCCATAGATTTAACGGTAATTACATATCAATATTTTTAATTCTTTCTAATTATGTTGCAATATAGAATATTATCTTATATCTAATCTAGTGATGTTATCTTAAATAATATTTAACGTATTTTTTTAAGAAACATATTGCGCAATTATAATTTCTAGACAGGCTTAAGTAAATAAATCAAAGTAAACCCTTAAAAGCTATAAATTTTTTACTATACTTTTTTCATGACTGATTTTAACAATTTACAATACCATAATATTATATTATGATTTTCTAAAATATTTGAAATATATAAAAAACAACACGATAATGAGACCGGATTAGAACTCGCCTTTTCCCTTGTTAAAAATTTGAAATATTAAAATTTAGATTTAATACACAAAAAAAAAAACAGTTATTCTGTCTTGACTGTTAAAACGGTTTTATATTTACAATGTATATCCCAACAACCATGGTGTCGATTTATTATAACAGGAAAATTTACATTTATATTCGGATTCAGTTTAGATCGGTGTAGCGGTAAAGTTGGCCGATATATTATAAAATTCCTTTATATTCAATTACAAAAATGTTTCATTTTAAAGTGAAAAAACGGCAAGCGAAAATAATTACTTTATTGAACGTAGGTGAATTATTTTTGTTCTTTTTTTGTGTGCTCAGAATTGAGTGTCTTAATGTTAATTAGCTTTTGTAATTGTGTTATTTATTACAATTATTAGTTGTTGTGGTTTAGAAACTTCTCTTATTTATATACATTCTGTGTTACATCAAAGCAATTTAAAACTCTATCAAGTGTTTTATGCGTTTATGATCTATAATTAATTTTGTATGTGATGGTTGAGCACGCTTCGGCACGAATTGGGCCAGCTCGCACCGGGGAAGTACCACACTCCCACAGAAGACCGGCGTGAAATAGTATTCTGCTGTGTTTCGTTCGGTGAGCGGGGGAGCCGAAGGCCCATATCCTTTTCCTTACTCTTCCCAATCCTTTCCTTTATTCCTCTTGCCAATCCTTTCTTAATCCCTTCCCAATTTAAAGTCGGCAATCCATTCGTAGAGGCGTACGGTCTGCAATGGACCTTATGCCTTTCTAAATGTTCATGGGCGGTGGTAGCGCTTACCTGTGACTGTGACATAAAAATGTGCTTCAATAGGAGCGTAATAATAGTATGTAACACTTTATTTACAGAATTTATCCGAATGTTCACCAGAAGAAAAGAAGCAAACTATACATTCCATTCAAATGCTATTCGCCCTTGAGCTATTCGACAATAAAGAATATTCACGATCAATGAAAGAATTCATCAAATTAAACACAGACCCAGCGGACGTAATAAAACTGTTTCCCGAGTTAGATAATAAGTCTGGATCGGAAACCAAAGAGAAGAAATTAAAGGGGAAAGATCTCGAAAACGCATTGAACGCGTTGATAGAATATTTAGTGGAGTTAAGGTCGAGGATAGGCAAGAATTCAGACGCAAGCGGCAGTAAAGACGAGACTTCTAGTCAACGGAATGTCGCTCAGCAGTTGGAGCTGATCGATACTACGCTGTTGAAATGTTATTTACAGGTACATGTACATGATTTTGTAAAGCTTTGTTTTTAATAATTAGACAAAAGTTTATTAAAAGTTATATTTGCTGATGACTTTGGTGGTTTGGTGCTATAGGTTGCTATGTCATGGTTGTTTAAAATATCTAAAAATGTGTTTTTTACATTATCGGAAAAAAAACTGTATTAACAATGTAGAATGTGTAGAGATGTATTTAAAATGTGTAGATTTAACAATCTTTAGATTAGTTTACAATTACTTCATAGTTTCTTTTTTCTGTTCTGTTTTTAAAAATTATAAACTGACAACTGCTTTCAATATATTTTTTCCAGACAAACGACGCGTTCGTTGCTCCCTTATTGCGTCTAAATAATTGTCGTTTAGAAGAAGCAGAGAAGACATTGCTCCAGCACGGGAAACATTCGGAACTCATTATATTGTACCAGACTAAGGGACAGCATACAAAGGCGTTACAATTACTGCGCGAACAGGCTAAGCAACCGGATTCTAGCTTAAAAGGATATCATAGGACTAAGAACTATTTGCAACATTTAGGTGAGACTGAAGAAAATACTCGTATATCAATTTCAATAATTTTTATTTTAAAACTAGTTATATATGGTATAATATACATATATTATATGATTTTCTCATAAATTTGAGACAAACTTTCCACCGGTTTGAATGATTTTCCCTTGCGGCCATGTCCGCATAGTAAAATCAAAAGAGAAGGAAGTACCGGGGCTTTCCTCGCATTTCCGTCTCACTTTCGGCCTTGTTTGGTCCTTTTTGAGAAGACATAGCAACTTTCGCATTTATAGTATAGGTATATATTATAGTATAAGTAATAACAATAATATCAAAGTTATAATATATAATTATCCCGATGTTATAATAATCTCTTATTTCAAACTCTTGGATTTTTAATCATACTTTTATATAACAGGCGCCGAGCATATCAATTTAATATTCAAATTCTCCGACTGGATATTAAAAGAGCATCCAGAAGAAGGTTTAAAAATATTCACCGAAGACATCGTCGAAGTGGAAAATTTACCCCGACCGAGAGTTCTAGACTTTTTGCTTCGAGAACACGAACCACTGGTGATACCATATCTAGAACATGTTATACACACGTGGAATGACACAAATGCCCTATTCCACGACGCCTTAATAAGTATGTATAGAGAGAAAATCACGGATAAAAAAGCCAATTCGACCGAAGAGGAATTGCAGCATATAAAAGCGAAATTAGTGGCGTTTTTGGAGAAATCGTTCAATTACACACCTGAGAGGGTTATATTACACTTCCCTAATGATACATTGTTCGAAGAGAGAGCCATTATACTGGGAAAGCTCGGGAGGCATGAGCAGGCGTTGGCTATTTATGTGCAAATACTTGGTATGTGTAAAAATATTATGAAAAACACGTTACAAATGTTTTTTTTTTAATTCTGATTTAAATAAGGAATATTTCGTACTATTTTTTTTTAATAATTCGATCAAACTTACATAACATTACATATCACATTCATTCCATTCCAGGCGACGTGGAGCGAGCAATTCGTTACTGTGATAATGTATGGGAGAGATCTAACGATAAGAATTTAGACGTATATGTTATACTAATGAGGATATTAATGAACCCCGATCAAGCTACGCCACTGACCGGTCCACTGGCCAATGTAGCTAGACACCCGAATGCGTCCGTTCCCGACCTGGAGACAGCTCTTGGTATATTGGAAAAGCATGCTGATAAAATATCTCCTATTAAGGTCAGTTGTATGTATCGTGTTGGTAAATTGAGCGTTTTGGTTTATTTAGTACGCTTATGATACTTATATGTATGTATGTATCCTTTTTGGTGAAAATAAAATTTTATTATTATTTATTATTTATTATGATGATAAATTAAAAATACATTTCAGTCCGACGTATCTATTGTGTAAATTTTACACACCTATCTTATAAAGAATTATGATCGGTCCAGTTGTTACTGATATTACATCGTTGTAATAAAAAAACTCTTCAGCATTATTAATATAAAGCAAAAATATAAATATTTTGTTTTTATACAACTCATATCTTAACCCTATCATCAATTGTTGGTTCTTAATTTTGAAGTTAAGTGATTGCAAGTAGGATCGAAACCAAAGCCAATTTCTCCTTTTGAGAACTTAATATACAGGATATTTATAATAATTTATAATTAAATCTACTATAAATAGAGCAGTAGCCACGTATAATTCCTTGTCGGAAGTCATTTATGATTCATTAAAAAAAAATGATTGAAAAAATTAAACAAAAACTTTCGCTATCACCTTAAAAACGTGTTTCCATTATCGTCTTTCGCTAAAATTGGCGCAGCGGATTCGATTTAACTAATACAATCAAACAAACACTTTCTCTTTAATGTTAGTAAGCATTGTAATATTTCTTAATGTTACCCTTAATTTTTCCAGGCATTGTCAGTATTACCCGACGGAGTGCCTTTAGGCAGACTAAAGAGTTTCTTAGAGAGCGCTCTAGACAGCCAGCTCACGTTAAAGCGAAGGACACAAGTACTCAAAGGATTGTTGTATGCTGAACATACACAGGCTAGTATTTTATTTATTATAAATATGTAATTAAATAAATTATGAATATTAAATAATGAAACCCAAGTCATTATCCCGATAGACAGGGTTCATGCCAATAACAAAAAAATATTCAAAAGCCTCGGTAAGGATTTTGATGAATATATCAAAGGCGAAAGATGCCGGTTTTAACCCTGCCACATGGTCGACATTTTTCCATTTTTATAGTAGATATAGATTACGAAAGTAAGTTTATATGGAGTCCGTTTGTTGTTTCAAATAAATCATCATAATTGAAATCATAAATGTTTTCAGGTACATGAAATGAAACAATTCCACGAGTCGAAGAGCATAGTTATCAATGACTACAATGTGTGTCCGGTTTGTAAGAAGCGATTCGGAAACCAAAGCGCCTTCGTACGCTATCCCAATGGAGATATTGTGCACTACTCCTGTAGACTTGATAAATAATATCGTTTTATATCGAATTTTGTATTTAGATAAATAGGAAAAAATATGAACGTGTCTTTTTCAGGCATTAATTCGCTATAATACTTGATAAATCGTTTGAATCGGTTCGTAATTGACAATACTTTTTACGGAGAAATAAATACATTTAAGTTAAATGAGCGTGTTCGCAAATTCCATTATGTAAAATACAATAATCATTAAATTTTGAGTCTTAGATTCTTTTGATTGAGTCTTATTTATATTGTAACATTTTTAAGTACTGGCAACATAGGGAATTGACCAAATACAACATGAGATCCTGTTATATTTGGGCCACTTTTCCTGTTTTGATATTTTATCTACTAAAGTAATTAATCTATGTATCTTAGCGAACAAATTTGAAAAAGTGTAAAATAGTAAACACATAATTTAGTCATCCTTCACACACTTGTTGTAGACTACTGTTTTGTAATAATTAGGGAAATCTTTTCTTTATTTCGCATTGAGGAAGCCAAATAATTAAAAACGTTAGGAGTAACGTGCATGTGTCGCAGTCAATCAAAAATATACAGCTCATAAATTTCTCATAGGGTTAATTGATACGTTTTTATATCACACTAGCAGCACCCGGCAAACGCTGTTCTGCCTTACTCTGATCATTTAGAGGGATGAAAAATAGATGTTGGCCGATTCTCATAGATACCGGATAAGCACAAAAAATTTCATCAAAATCGGTCAAGCCGTTTCGCAGGAGTATGGCAACGAAAACTGTGACACGAGAATTTTATATATTAGATGTATTAGGTATTTTTCATTAAAGTGAGAACCATTTAATCTATTTTTACGTTGATATTTAGTCTCAATTAAATTATTTTATATTATAATACAGAAATTTGATGAATCACGCATGGTTCTCACATATTTATATTATGAAAAGTGCAATTGAATGAAGTGTATAAAAGTTAATGGTTTTTATATAAAATGAGATATGAGAGTGGGGAATTATTAATTTTTTTTTTTCTATAGTAGCTAGATTCAATACTAGCTAGTATTGTCATCTACATCGATTTATGTTCATGCAGTCGTTGAATAATAATTATGTATTATCATAAAAGTACTATTGTAATTTTTTATATGAAATAGTGTGCTTATGGGTAGCTTTTGTTAAAAATATTGGTTTTCACTTAGCAATTTATATTAAAAGCCGAATGTAGAGAGTGTATCTGCTTATTTAATAGTTGAATATGTCGCATATGTTCATATTCATATTAAACTATTGTATGTTAAAAATGATTATTGATGTAATAATATATGAGCAAAAAGTTATGTATAAACGGTTGTTTAATGTGTAACCTGCCTCCTAGGTATATATGTATTTATTAAAATACATTCTATTTTTTTTAAGTCACAGTGGGCGTGGAGTTGGTGAGGCGCCTGATGGTAAGCGCTACCACTGCCCATGAACATTTGAAGAGGCATAAGGTCCATTGCAGACTTTACGCATCTATAAATGGATTGCCGACTTTAAATTGGGACGGGATTAAGAATGGATTGTCGAGATGAATAAAGGAAAGGACTGGGAAGGGTAGGGAAAAGGATATGGGCCTCCGGCTCCCTCACCCCACCGAACGAAACACAGCACAATGCTGTTTCACGCCTGTCTTCTGTGGGAGTGTGGTACTTCCCCTGTGCGAGCTGGATGCTGGCTTCATGCTTCATGCCGAAGCGTGCTCGACTACCACATATCAAAATTATTAAGCGTAAAATTTATTAAGCGTTTCCAAATACAACTTATATATTTTTGCATAAATCCATTTTTATGATGATTCCATAATTATTGTGACATATTTTTTTTCGGTTTAAACACACAATTTTTTGTTTATTCATTTATATCAGACAATTTGGTGAAGGAAATTGTATTTTCAAGTAAAACATTGCTCGAATTTAATTCATAAGCAGATTAGGTTGTGAGTTAATCCAATATAAGGGCCAATAATGTAAATTTTGAGTTTGTTAATTAACAGTGGAGTTGCTAGGTCTGTAAGTTTTACCAACTAAGACAAAGAAAATGGTGAGTTGAAGAATAAGAGTTATACGAAAAATGGTTTAATGATGAATTTATTGAGCGAAGGAAATATTATTACAATGTACCAAAGACCCACAGATTAAAATAGTTAAAATAGTTATAGATATACAATAAGTTATTTACTGTAAGCCGTTTAATCGAAATTGATTTTGTAAAAATTACCGCTTTATCTGGGATTTAAATTTAAGGGGAAATTTTGGGTTGAAAAGCAGTTGAAAAATTGGGTATTTGAAAAATTAGGGCTGGCACTCTCCAAGCGCTTGCGCTTGATAAGGACAAGATCAGATGCCGTCTGAAAAGCATAAACAAAAAATCGTAGTCTTGATTCTGGCCTAATTTCTACTCCACTATTTGACTTATTTAAATTATATTTTATAAACTAACTATGCAGGATAAACAAGGTGTTCGAAATTTTCGCCTTATTCGAAATAATCAAAATGAAGGAATATTATCAAGCTGTTTTCGGTATGATATTCCTGGATAAATGCGCTATCGAATGTTTAGTCATAATTTCATGGGGAAATGCATGCACATTAGTTTTATATTTTTAACAGAGACGTTACTCAAATTTCATGTTTGTTTTTTTTCTAAATTTAATATAAAGTTGTTTAAAAAAAGATTGTCACCCGGGTGTCAAATTAAGAAAAAACGTGTCTGCTTCATTAAGATTCTAAAATGATAGGTATCATTCACTGTATTTCAGCATTTAATACAAAATTCTCAGCAACAAAACATAGTGAGGTTTTATTTCTGCAACTTGCATTCGAGCTTTCAATTAATTATTTTGTTTTTAATTTATACCATTTGCTCACATCGGTTTTTGCTGGGTTGAACTAAACTGATAAAGGTAGCTTATTATACTTAAAACTTTAGAACACGATATTAGATACTTGCCTAACTAGTAAATACATGAATAAAATATGCATGATACAGATCTCTACTGATTATCATTCATATATTGAAAGAAAAAAAAATCAATTAGAGATTTTATTACCAGATCTTTCGGAAACTTTTCGAAACTCTGGTTTTCGCCGCGTGTAAATAATTTGTAGGTAATATCAATTCGAAAGCGCTCAAAGTGTAGTTGAGTAAATAAATTATTATTGAATAACTATTCATAATTGGAACCGACAATGGATCTACGAGCATGATGAATTCTCTTTTTCATTTAATTTTGTCAACTGTATGGTTTCACGATTCGAAATTAAATGTTAAAACACCGCTAATTGAATCATTGCGGAGGTGTGATTGCCAAACTGGTTCTTGTTTTCCTTGTTATGTATAATGAATAAGGTAACGTACCTATCTACTGTTTTATGCTAAGGAAAGATAAAACAGTGAACAAAACGTCTTTTAATCTTAAGCTGCTATGATTTTCTTTTATTTTTTGAAAGGCGGCTGCAAAAATAGACTCATAGGGTTGCTAGGTACTCATCTGTCTTAAAATACATTTTTATGATAAAAGTTTAATGTTCCGGTAAGAATGTTTTATTGAAAAGAGATAAATTATAAATTTAAGTTTTGAATTTGTAAAAACTGTAGTCACGCGCACATTTAAACAAGAAATACAGATAATCAAGGTCTTCCAATCGAATACATTCAATGAGATAGTATGTTATAATCACACTCCGATAGAGATTTTTATCAGTAGTAGCAGTAATTATTCGTGGTAAGTGACGCAACCGTGACGTAGTCACATACCGTCGTCGGCGCCGAACTGGTGCGGTTTACGCGCCTTTCTGCCGCACGCCTCTGTGGCCCAATGGATAAGGCATCGGCCTCCTAAGCCGAGGATTGTGGGTTCGAGTCCCACCAGAGGTAAATTGGTGAACCTTTTTAATACATGTTTTTATTATTCTAATGGATATCATTAGATGATTAATGTTTATTTTTCTTTGCAACATCACTTATTAATAATGTTTTTTATTATTCAATAATCGATTCCTTGATGCCTTCATTTAGGAAATAAACAAAAAATAAATAAATAAAACTACCAAACCAAACAGAAGTTTTTGCTGAATCAATTTATCTTCTTTTGAATTTTTTGTTTATTATATTGAAAGGGTTCTTATAAATCCTAATCCAAGTAAATCAATGATTACATGTATTTCTACAATAAATACTAGGAATTATATAGTTAGACAATTCGAATCTAATAAGCACATTATCTTCATCAGTAAATGTCATTGCGCATATTTGACCCAATTCATGAAGGCTTCGTACACGAATCAATTAAAATATTTTATATTATTGAACTTGCCATCATTTTTCTTTCAGGTACAATAATTTTCATTTCAAGTCAAGGGAGAAATAAATATTTTTAACATTCAATACTGTTTTCTTTTTATCGGTAATGACTCTTAAGTATGTACTAGCTGTGACCCGCGGTTGAAACCGCGTAAGCGTGCTGCGTAACCGTATCCCGTAGGAATATCGGTATAAAAAGTGCCTATGTGTTATTTCAGTTGTCCAGCTATCTACGAAGCAAAATAGTATTATTATTCACCAATAGATGTCGGGAAAAAAACAGAAATAAAACACGAATATGACATTTTCTAAAAAAAAATCCTAGCTAGATCGATTTATCGCCCCCGAATCCCCCTGTATACTAAATTTCATGAAAATCGTTGGAGCCGATTCCGAGATTCCAATTATATATATATATATATATATATATATATATATATATGTATATATATATACAAGAATTGCTCGTTTAAAGGTATAAGATCTATATATTTCAACACTCTATACTATATATACACTTTACTATATACTTGTTCTCTAACATTTTTGGTCCCCTGGTCTACAACAATGTGGCCAAATTTACGCTCAAATGCCAGAACAAAATTCTCAATATCAAATTTTATTTTAAATGATTATAGCTGAATGTTTTATTTTTTTGAAGGAAAAAGGAAAGAAGCACTTTTTATGATGTGATATTATTTTTTGGAACATTCAGTTTAAGTCTCTAAGAGATTGTGAAGAGAAAATAATA
>NC_052117.1:4668562-4719552 GCF_012273895.1 Zerene cesonia
AGTCACAAGTCAAATTAAATAGATTTTTGTGTAGACCTCGAATAACTCAATCTACGGATACTGATAATATGGTTACTAAAATGGTGGATATCCATTACTATAAATCTACATTCAGACCTTAAAATAAGAAAACGTTAAGTTGATTATGCACAGGAACCTTTTAATATTTGTAAATAATAGTAAAACTAAATTATACGAAATAATTTGTATTTTTCATCTGCACTATCGATTATACTTGTTTTCTATAAACGAGAGTCGTGTATATTATCGCAACTGTGGGCGAGTTACGCACAATAGATTTATTGATAGATAATACTTAGAATATAAGAATTATCTTTTTCTTTACCCTCCCTATGAAACTGATAACAAATCAACCTGCCTTTCCAGAACTCATGACACATACAATTACTCGATATATTCGCATCGATAAAACTATTGCCTTATTGACACCTTTGCGTTTATAAAAGTTCCATATCGCGGGGAAAGCTGTTAGATATGATAAGAGTTATAATTTTATTGATAACACACAGTGAAGCATCGATCAGTCGATACTTGCGAGCCGATCCGGTGTCCGGGCTGACTAAAACATTTATTGACTGAAATTATTACGCGGCTTTAAGAATTTTGTTAATCGTGGATTATGTACTCTAGTCGATAGACTGGACATCACTGGGGTGTGAAGTGAGTGTATCATGAAAATGATGGGTGACAACGAAATGGGTTATGGAGACTACTACAACTACGACGGTGGCTGGTCCGTGATGCCTCAGGAGTACAACGTTGAGCCGGCCTGCCAGTACCGACAGCCTCAAATCGAGGAGGACTATCGATACAATACATATGCGTGGGTATTTTTGTCAATGTTTTTCTATATAAATATTATTGTTTTGTGCGTAATTTTACTAAAAGCAGTTAATACTTGAAGTCATATTGTAATATGTTGCTTAATATGCATTTATTATTATAACTACTCAAATCTACTCTCTAATTAGAAAATTGGATGAGAGAAATAATAGAAATGGTACTTATAAGAATACTTTTTCTCGTAGTATCCATTACTTTAATAATAAAAAGAAAATCAGAATTCGCCAATTATCATCAAGTAGCTACAATAAAATTCAAATAAGTACATACTTACTTTTGTACAATGAATATAAATGTTAACTCGTAGTCCAAACATTGCTACGATTCAGGTGCGAAAAAAGGGATTCTTAATAGATTTCTGATGTATTAACAAAAGAAAACATTAAAATCACTTTTATGAGAATCCAATAAGGTTAAAAATAATTCAGCCCCTTTTATTTTCCTCAACTTTTAAAGAGCAGAAAACACATCTTTCAATGGGCATGTTTGCAATATGTTTTTAAATTGCTTTACGTGTGGTAATTTACCACAGTATAATGGAAAATATTCAAAACAAATCACCCTATTCTTCATTTGCGACCTGCGTCTATTAAATCGTTTATACCGTCATTTTAATAAAATCATTTTCATCGGAATACTTCGAGACATACCCAAGTTAAATGTTATCACAAGTTAACTTGTCTACTAATAATTGTTGAATCAATTATAAGTAGACAAGTTTAGTATTAAGTGTGTGTTGTTAAATGTATCGTCAATGCATACTCACCTACTAGTGTCTGAGCAACTACTGAAATCTTAAGATAAGTTGTGGTGTACTTTTAACATACACTTGTAATGAGTGTAAGTGACTCAGAAATGAAGTACATATAGTATTTTACAAATGGGAACGAAAGTTTAATTTTAATTTGATTCCCAAACTTCAATCGCTTGGTACCCTGATAAAAAGTAGCATATATTAAGGCTAGAAGTTAAATTATTTTTTTTAGTTAACTCTACAACATTTTATACAGATCCGATCAGTTGGTTTTATGAGAAAGAGTATCAATCCTCTATTTTATAAGATTTCGTGTTTTGTGTATCAGTTGGATTAATATTTAAGAGAGTTATAGTTATAACTATTTTGTTGTTAAATATTACCCAGTAATAAAGAACTGGAACTAATATGGCATTTGGACATAAATTGATCAATTTTCGCGTAGAAGTCACTAGTCAGGTTGATCGGCTTCATTGCGTGTTCTACACCTATAGAGTTCTGTCGGCGGTGAATCGTCGCGCTGAGTACCATCGAGCCATAATCCGTCAGCTGCTCTCTCTCCCATGCCTTCGTGAAGTCCTTAATTGGTTTGGAAGCCCTCTTCGTGGCCTGGCGTGCTTGTATCCATTTAAACCCACTGCGCCTAACCAGATTGCCGTAACGAAACGTTCTGAAAACCCATCGACTTTTACTCTCTACGTTTGCTTTTGCGAAAACGTTTGAATTGGTAAACTTTATTCGTCGTAAATTTCCTTTGAGCATCAAGTGTCGACTGACGTGAATATTCAGCCAGTTTAGTTTGTTTTTCGTCACGAAAACTAAGGTTCATTAGGACTAGCTTTATGGGCGGATATCGTTGGTTTTTCTGATTTAGAGTAACTAAATGATAAGTTATGCAAAAAAGCTGTTTTGCTATGGATTTTTATGGGGTACGCTCCTTGCAGAAGGCTAATAGAGCTCCGTAATTTTGTGATGGGGTAGTCTTTTTTCCGTCGGTCGCCGGCGGTTGGTACGGACGGCACGGTAATACAATATAATATACAACTTTTACACAAATTACTTTTCTATCGTGCCGTTTATCAGCCCCATTATTTTACCATTAACCATTGCAAATACGAAACGATCATCTTTATGAACGCGCCTAATGATACTTATAGTAGTTTTGTTACTTCTTAGTTATTATGTTGGACTTACTTCTATTTGCCTAAAAAAAACATAATTGAAATATAAGTAGGTATTGAGTATACCAATCGTTTTATACGAATAATTTATTTAGAAAATCAAGTGTTTCAAAGTATAATGAAGAGTTAATACTTCATAATAGATCGAGCTTTAAAAAGTTAAGTTATACATCCATCCAGCTGCAATCCAACTGTTTAATTAAATTTGATTGAACCCACGGGCCTTTAAGCAGATGTTTTATTCAAAACAAACGAAGACCCCTGTTATTTTTATTTTATTTTATTTTAGTCGAATATATCATATCTCACGAAAATCATCTCACTATCTACATAAAGGTATAGGTTATGAGTCTTCTAACATTTGTAATTTATAGTTAGCAATGTACTAGTATGTATGTTTTGTAACTGATTTTCTTTTGGTTTGTTGGACGAATTTTTTGTCCGTAGTTTCTTTTGTTATTCATATAGTTACGATGATCTGTAACTTAACCTTTACGTTATAAAACTTAAATTAGACTAAAATGTATCAGTTAACTTTCACAATATAAATGATCTCATGATTATAACACGCAAGATGTAACGTGTGAACAATAGCAGGCAGGAAAATATTAAATCGAGCGCGCCCACGTACGGTTGCGATGAGCCGTGAAGAGAGGGCGCTAACACCTGCCGCGGTACCCTCACAAATCTGGCCCTCAGTTACCTCTCTATGGTATATGCAGAATTGGCAGATATATCAGGATTAAATTTTTAAGTTTTTTTTATTATTCCTTTGCGAATAAAACATACGAAAGTATTGTTAATTTTAAAAGTCAATTATAACTTAATCGGTTTTAAAAAGTGATTTATATTTACATCTGTAAGTAATAATCTTGAATTTACAGCCTACATTACATGCTCTGATAGTGGTTTAAAAAAATGGTTATATTTTATTATAAATAAGAGTTAATTCAAAACAGGAGAACTCCAAATAATGTTCTTATATTAAAAGAATTTGAACTTGAGTATAAAGAAACAGTTAGTTTGTCCTACGGAGCTACGGGCCATCCCATAAACATAATATAAAAAATTTATAGAAAGGCTGCTTTTAAGTTTGGCAACTCAATTATTCTTAAACGAGGCCGGATTATGAGTAGGTACCCAAGTTTTATCAACCGCGTTAGTAGTATAATAGTATATATAGCCGGTATAATTATATTAGGTAATAGATTGTTATAGGTTTTGTTCTATCTGCTAAACATGCATGTATCTGCAATAAATCGACGATTGCGATGTTACAAATAGATATTAAAAAAAATATTTCTCAATAAGTCAATTAAACATTTGATGTTGGTGCATTGCACGCCACTTAGGGGATCGTTCCCAATAAACATAATTGCCCTTTGTTGAGGGACTACATTTTAAACGAATGCGTGCTTACAATAATCAGTTTACCATGCAAGTTAACATGCGCAATACTAATAGGTAAACGAGGTATATGAGTATGCAGACTTATTGAGACTTATTGATATATAATATTAATACTAATATAGATATAATAATAGACTAATTAAATCTATATTAGTATTAGTATTAGTATTTACTTCATATTTAATTTGATTTGGAATTCTAAATAAAACAAGTATCAATAATTAGGTCTGTAGTCCATTTATGGGGAAAGACTATCCTACTAGTATTATAAACGCGAAAATTTGTAAGTATGGATGTTCGTTACTCTTTCGAGCGAAAACACCTTATCGTATCTGTTTTTTAACATCATTTACGACTTGAGTAAATCCTTGGGGCATAGCTAGTATATTTAGAATTATGGTGGGTATATTCTGCTGACTCCGACATTCTGCCTCGGACAGGAACGAAGAGAGATGTTATAAGTTATTGTTCCCATGCACTTTTATATTCTTTATGTGCTATCGTGGAAAAGCTCCGTTATGATATACTTAATTTAACTATAAGTATATACTTATATAAATAAAAAGTAAATAGTGCTACTCTTCATTGAGAAAAAATTACATTTCCCTGGAAATAATTTTACTCGCAACAACAGTTAATATAAATATAAAAATACATTTTAGTTAATATTTTAATAACGGTGTAGTATTAACCGATAGTTAGGATTTGCTGGCGATATCCTAGTTGATAAGCATATTTATAAGTTGATAGGCATGTCATTTTATATCATGTCCATGTATGTAAAAAATTAAATAAATGAGCATTTCATACGTATAAAGTATAATTTTTTATATTTCCTCATTATTCTTTTGCGTACTATTTACTGTAGAATATTAATTTCTTATAATTTTATAAGAAAAATAATTTTTTAACAGTACAGTTAATACTGTACTGTTAAAAAAATACATAATTGTTATCAGGGATTTTACTTTAATATTGTACTTGGTGTAATCTTGTCCATTTTCATCACAAAGATTTTTTAAAAATTGTTATTTATATACATATTCAAGGGATTAATGGACACCTGCAACGTCTTAAAAGTAACTACAAAATCTCTGATTTCTGTGGGAATAAGTATTACTACTTTCTATAGAAAAAGGTCTTTGTAAGAGGTCTGATATAAGTAACCTTAACCTACTTATTTTTATAGAAAGGGGTCTGATATAAGTAGGTCATATTTAATTTATTATAATTTTCTAATATTTACATAATACATTTTTAAGTTGATAATTAAACCACTCAGACATAGATAATTATTTTGTTAGGTCTTTAACTCAAAATTTAAGAAACATGTACGTATATTTTTTTGGTAGTTTTAATTGAGTTCTCCTGTGCATTATTTTTAACTAAGCCTTTCCTATAAAATTATTTTAAAAAATGAGGACCAACTATTGTTAAGTCTTTGACTTTTTAATAATTTGATCACTAAGTTACAAATAGTAAACATTATTTGGAAATTTTAATAGATTGGTTAACATAGTTCATATAGGTAATCGCATATAAAATACCACCCGGATCATTGTAGATTAGAGTATAGACACCCGTTAAAAATCATTAATATAATAATTTCAGTTATATTTCAATTTTCTGAATAAACTATATTTCATAATTTAAATCGTTAATTGTTAAACCTGCCATGTCGGAAGTCAGTGAGAAAAATATTTTAGTTATTAATGTATAAATAAATAATACTGCATATAGATATTTCAGCCCAATTCTAAATTCCATAACTAATTAACTTATGCAACGACTTCGGCCAAATATGTGTTTTGGTCAAGCAATTCATTGCTAACATTCATAGACTTTCCTATTTTAATGCATAAAACATTATTCAATTTAAATTTTTCGAAAGTATTTCACGTAACCCGAACACTGTTTGTACAACCATTCAATGATTATAACATTTATTATGTATATATAATTTGCAGTCCATGAACTAATTACTTATAGGTACATTTTAATGTTTTCTATGATTATTTCGAATGAAATAGACTTAAAATAAGAGCGGTTATTCAATGTTAACAATCATAATAAGCTTAACTAAGTGCGAAAGAAAAACAATGGTTAAGCGCACACGTGCAAGCCATAAACTGATAACTTGAACTTAGCGTTCAGGTACATGCTATTGTCTTTATTAAGTGACAATACGCTAAGCACTTACACATGTTTTGGTTGCTATTTAAATGATTCAAACTGTTTGAACACCTGCAAAGGATTTTTGTTGAGTTTCCTTTTCCTAAAATTTTATAGTCATATTAAGTAAATATAAAAAATGGTTGTATTGGATTATGAAATACCTACATGTGTTTCATTGTGTTTTCAGAAACATGCTTTTACTGGAGTTTTAAAATTTTGCTTACAAATGCAGTAAAATTTATATTTTTTCGTTAGTGATTTATATGGTTAATTGCATTCAATGATTTGTAATTGTTCGGATTTGTACGGATTGATTGGTTTTTGGCTTTATTTAATTTAATTCTGTTCGTATAGCAAGAAATTTCTTAAAGCTTCACCGATCTAAAATAAATTTTATTTTAATTTGATATACGAATATTGCTCGCCTTTAAATAATACGATTCACAGAAACGAAATAGTGTTCACGTAGTGGTCACATTTTGTAATGACTACCAAATGAAGTATATGTATCAATAATTATTGAAAAATAAATAATACGTTTTATATAAAATTGTTTGTATATTTTAGATTTAATTTATCTAAAAGCAACAATAAAACTGTATATTTGGATAAAAAAATACTCTCTTAACGCTGTTGATATAAAAAACGCAAGCTTACACAGGCTTATTAAAGCACTCTAAATGAAAATCATTATCCGAGGCATTTAGAGCGGCGTCCATAACGAACCCGGCCTCAACAATGGGCTTAACGCGCGCACTCATTACAAAAGCGACATAACGTAACGTTCTACCTCGAAAGCTTCTCTATTCAAAGTGTATACTCCAGTTTTTTTAGCTAGTAAGGCTTTTGCAACGCTGCGATTGGCCGGGCGGGATACCGCCCAGTGCGTTCCGCCGCGCGATTGGAGCGCTCGGATCGAGCACCCTCAAACCGAGCTGAGTAGGCTGTCGAGGCACGAGGGCGGCGCGGGGCCTTCACCCCGAGGACCACTCGAGGGTTGTTTAGTGCGGGTGCGACGTCGCGAGGCGTAGCACGTGTTCACGCGAGTGTGTCGTATCAGTTTTCAAAATTATTCCGAAAGCGAGCTCTCCCGGTCGGGAGATGAAGTGCGAGGAGGGTGAGAGTGAGCGGTCGCCGCCGCCGCTGCTGCCGCCGGCGTCGCTGTTGGCCTGGAGTCCCATCCTTCTGCCACCATGGGGACCGGCCTTCTTACCAGCGCTCTACCCGGCGGCTTTTCGATCCGCATTTCCAGGGTGAGCTGCACTTTCAAGAAATACGTTATATACGTGAATGAATATGTGTCTGCTAAAGTGTTAAAATATTTGTGAAGGCATATTTGGTAGTATTCGTATATTAAAAGGTTGAAAAAAAAAATTACTTCGTACACTTTAAGTGGTCAGAATAGGCGTAGGCAGGTACCTAACAAATTGCACTTTTTCAAGTAGCTACACGTAAATACATGTTTTATGGAGCAAATTTTGTGTTCACTCTACCTAATTGACAATAGAATCGCTAGAAAATTGTTGAAAGAATAATTTAACTGCATACTTACAGATTAGATAGTCTTGTGTGCTAAGCAAATAGCTAAAAAACTGTCTATACAATCTCCACCTGTTTATACAAAATTGAAATTGAGCGATTCCACAACAGTGCTAATCCCAAATCGTGACTGGCGACAGTTCCAAACACTCTTAGTGAGAGCTTGTTAATCATCATGTTTACAACCTGCTAAAGGTTGATGCCGCCTTTTCATAGCGTCACGTACGGTACCGCGGGAACTTTTCACGCGTACATGTAATTTTGATATTTTAATAGACATCCGACTGTTTGACTCTTACAATTCTGAAGCAGACTCTTTTATGTAGGTCACGTTTTCTTGAGAGGTGCTCAGTTAACAATATGCGGTCGAATTGATACAAGTTTTTGTGATTCTGTATTCACACTATGACTCTGTTGAACTAAAAAATGAATAGAAGTGTTTATCTTTGATTATACAGAATTGTTGGCATTATGTAGTTACGTCCAGCATATAAAATAGCAAATTATGTGTTAACAGTATTTTTTAATGAAACCAATAGGTAAAGAAATTAATAAAATAAATTCAAATGACAATATTAAATGTTTAGATAGTATTCCAGAGATTCATTAATTAAAATGTAATGAAGCTGTTTTTAAGATAAGATTAGTAATTATTTCTCACATAAAATATATAATAATTAATGATTAGTTATGTATATTTCTTCAAACAAAGAATCTTATAAACATCAGTTAGGTATATCATATAAACCACAATTATGGGCTATATCTTCTAAAGAAGAAATTCTGTATATATCTACTGCTGCTGTGCTATTCTTCTTTTCGTTTATTTATAAATTATTTATAGATATAACATTATATTCTTGAAGTTAACATATTTGTATTGCTGAATGTATGTAGTTTTTCGTATAATGTATCTAGATATACTTAAAATTCATGTACATCATGCTACAATTATTTAATATTATAGTTACATAAAAATTAACATATATTTAATTATTTTCTTTTGTTACAGATTGCTAGACAGTATGAAAATGCCTGGTCAACGGCCAGGGTTTCAAATATCAGATATTCTGGGCTTGAATGAAGCGAAAGGTCTGGACACCCCCGCTCAAAGCTCGATCGGGTGTTCTCTGGACTTACCGGCCTACCCCCCTCCACAGCACAGCTATTCACACGAACTACTCAGGCATCATCAGCCTTGGTTATCTTTGGATCAACACGATAGTGCAGGTAAAGACTCTTAATTTTTAATTCTTAGTCGTGGTTATAGTGTAAACGTTATTTATTTTATACTTTCTTCGTTCTAAACTTAAATAGTTTAGGGTTAAGCGTAAGGGATATATTTATGGATTCTTTTGAATCTTCAATAGGTTGGACATTAAAATTAAATTAAAACACACATTACAAAAAATAAAAAGTGAAAGGTTTTTTTCTCACGATTTTATTTAAGGACTTTAGTAAAAAAGCAACAATGCCATCACAGTCTGTCAATATTTTTTATACTGTGATATTATTATGCTCTTTTTCAAACCACCACGATGGTTTCAAACCGAATTCGATAAAATTCGTTGATATCACGTTTTACTACAAAGAGAAACCGATAAAACAAGTATTATGAAATGACATTTATTATCCATTGACATGTATAAGATAAAACGTGACAATAAGAGCATGATTTGAATTTACACTTATAAAAATACTTCACCTAAAGTATTGAAATGAGATGAAAATTGCTTATTAAAATGCTGATAAAACTGTATGCATGTAAGATACATATGTATTGAATAATAGATAGATATCTATGCATATTTTTAATTCAATAAATGCTGAATAGAGAACCGGAAAACAATCATCTATCTACCAATAAATTTCACAAATTAAATATCGATGAAGCGAATCCAAAATTAGGAATATTGTTCAAGTTATCAGTTACGCAAAGTATCTTTAATATTATCGCTCACATGTAGATATCCAACTAGACGAATTATCATACAAAAATATATTGACCCACTCCAAACTAATAGCTGTGTGGTACTTCGGAAGCCGCGTTCGAGAGGCCGAGATTAATTTTTCAAATACTCCTCCAATCGAGTGCCTTCACCCGCTAATCTGTAGTTGTCATTAATTATTTTTATCGCTTATCTAATATTTCGGCACTCAGTGTACACTTGATAGCTTGTACAATTCTTTAATCCGTGTATTCGTGATTGATTGTTAGTACCTACTGGGCATTTATAACAAGTTAGTCTTGTATTACGTGGTTTTACTTAAAATAATCAATTAATACATATTATCTCATAGATGTACCTTGTATACATATCTTATTAAATCTTGTATATAATAACATAAACAACCATTATGATATCTTTGTTGAAAACGTGGAATCGGCGTTTATGTTTGTATAAAAGAGCTTTTTATCTTGTAATTGTTGTTTTTGACAATCTTAGACAACATTAAAGTATGTTCTCCTATCTTTTAAAGTTAGTGAACCATAAATTTGTGTCTACATTGAAAGATTCGTAACTTGCACATTGATCCCAAATACGCTAAACGGGGTGAGATCACGCCCTTATTTCTCCCGGGGCTACCAAATACGATTGTTTAACCTCAGCCGTGGGGTGCGACGTGGAACAAATTTGTCACCAATAGCTGATGCCCCGTAAGCAGCTGTCGGCTATCAATTACATTGTTTGCGGCTGTTAGGGGCCCCATTCTTTCATTATTTGATGGTGTTTAAACATTTTATTGCTTTCTATTGTCTATTATTGATCTTCCTGGTTGGCATCAAATATTTATCGATGTTTCAGTAATTTCAGGGAAATTGTGTTGAATTTTTTTTTACCTAATCTTTGATATAAAAATTATAAGAGATAATTCATTTAAATTATTCTTGATTAATTGTAAATTTTAATTGGTTAAATTTGCTAAGGAATAACCTGAGTAACAATTTAACAAGATTAATGAGTAGCTATTTTGTAAATATCAAAGAATATCTACGTAATAAGATACGTCGCAAACGATTGTTTAAGTAAAGATCGTCGAACAATAGAGACAGCTGCTGGAGTTGGGTGTGGCTCCCCCTCTCTCCCACTTAGATTCCACCACGACACGCCCAACCTTACTCCCGCCTCGCATTAACATATCCGTGTGAAAAAGCTTTCAATAACCGAGGGGGATACGAACAATGTTGAATTTGCCGAGTTTTTTTTCTATATTCCATTATTTTTTCCCGAACGACCTCTAGTTACAGTTAAATAGACCGACCCTTAGAGATTAAGAGGAGATTTACTTGTGAGTGCTTAGAACTACATGTACTACAATTTTGTGTAGTGGGTTTAACGTTTCGTACATGATTGTGATTATCCCACGATTATTATTCTATATTAGTTTCGCTTTAAAAAATATATATAATTAATATTTATTGGGTTCATAGTTTATATTTGTAGCTAATAAGTTTTTCTTTTATCGTAGGAGTACTTGGACAACAAGCCAGCCCAGACAGTACTTCACGAGCTTCTGAGCTGTCGTACGTCGGCCCTTCAGCTACTTCCCCGTCTACCGGGCGGCACGACCACGACCATGAACACGACCACGACAACGACCATGATATCATTGACCACGACGATGATAATGATCACGATCAACCTCCTAGCAACAACAGTGATCCCAACTTAGTACACAAGAAACGTAAGCGGCGCGTTTTATTTTCTAAAGCACAAACGTATGAGTTGGAGAGACGATTCAGACAACAGAGATATTTATCAGCGCCAGAACGAGAGCACCTAGCGAGTTTGATAAGATTGACGCCGACGCAAGTCAAAATATGGTTCCAAAACCATAGGTACAAAACAAAGCGGGCCGTGCAAGAAAAGGGGGCACACGATTTAAACGTTGGTGGCCTGAACTCACCGCGGCGTGTAGCAGTTCCCGTCCTGGTTAAGGATGGAAGACCATGCCTCGGTAAGCCAGATGGATTACCGCCACTCGGGATGTCCCTTCCGCCGTATCAGCCCATGCATCACCAGCCCCCAGTAACGGGCCATGCGCCGCAACCGAACGGATGCTGGTGGTGAAATCAAACTAATGTCATTCCTGTGGAAACTAGTCGTTAATAATAGTGCATTCAGTTATATCTACGAAGCAATCGTATCGAATATAACTATTCTTCGTATATAGAGTACATACGTGGAAATGTATACGTGCCAATATTGCGCTTATCTATTTGACTCACGCAATTGGTTCATATGACAACTGATAAGCTAAAAGTTAACAGAGAAACGAATGGCATTGAATACGATAAACTTTGCTATCAACTGAATCTTCACTAACATTCCAAAATATTAAAAGAATAAAATCTTATTAGGCTTTATATCTCGAATATAAAAGAAATATACAAGTGTATTTAGATAATTTGTAATTAAGTTATTTTTGGAATATGACCCCGTATCACAAAGTATATAATTGCTTTAATATTTAATTAGTATTCTCTTTAATTCCTAAAAACTATTAAATACCATTTGAAGGTTAAAGGGTTACCTTTTCTGATTTAAGCAACTTATTATAGTGTTAAATTTCTCAACATTAAGTATTGTGAAACGGGGCTATAAGGTATTATGAGTTCCTATTATTTTATTTAGAGTTATGGTACCTACTCTTCTGTCTGTCTCGTGAAATTTTGTAACACGTTTGCGTCTGTTTCCTTATCTTACCTTTCAACACCTTTTACGTACATACGATTATCTCTTTACGTACATACTATATTTGTATTTAATCTTAAGTTATACATTCCATTACAGTATTTTGTAAATTATGGTGTTAAGGTTTTTAACGAAATGACCAGATTTTATCAGATTGCAATATTTAGATATAAGGTGCAGTATTATTATAGTTGATTTTTATGCCTAGAGTAGTTATTTATGTATATTCCAAAGAGAAGTATATTTATGAAAATGTAAACTGTAGTCAGTAGAAAGTGTAGTAAAAGTTGTATATTGTGTACATAATTACTTATATTGTGGGATTCAGTATTTTATC
Organism: Zerene cesonia; assembly: GCF_012273895.1. Taxonomy (NCBI): domain Eukaryota; kingdom Metazoa; phylum Arthropoda; class Insecta; order Lepidoptera; family Pieridae; genus Zerene; species Zerene cesonia. The sequence goes on from NC_052117.1 coordinate 4,681,520, forward strand.
GTTAGTTACTCGCGTGCTGATTATTGAAGTTCGATGTATATCCACACAATATATCTTTGTAAAAAGTGTTAAATATAAATTATTACTATCGAGTATTAAAGTGATTGACATAAATAAGAGTGCTTTTATTTTTGACCATATCCTGATAACTATTTTCAATGTAATATCGTTAATATTGCCAGAGGTAATTAACGAAGATAATTTTTTATCGCAAAAATATAAATGATTTCCTTGAGGAGTTTACTTTAACTCGTCCTCGCTGGGTACTAAATTAAGACTTCCTCTTTATTATAATGCTATAATACCATACTATGGAGCAAAAATATATATGATGTGTACCTACTTCTTATAGTTTTTTCATACAAAATAATATTTCGCATACGTGGCTCACTTATAGCTGTAAATACGAGTAGTTATATTAACTTACAACAAATTGGAGCGAGGTGTTGTGCGATTGACCATTGTTTACCGGTTAAATATTTGCCGGTACATTTATCTAATCGTGGGCTGCCGATGAGATAGCCCGCGACCCGATTACTGACACACTTGTTCGATACCTACCTTGTTTTCTTTTCACCTGTAGTAGAACATGAATTATTCCTTTTAGAAATAAGATGCGTATCCCACAGATACTTATGTATAGACGGTATATACGGTAGATAGGTACGTGAATAGATACGCATTTAAATAATCATGGAATTCATTGAACTATGCTGTTGCTAAAGATACTTTATTTATAGTTAGGTATTGTTACATAATTATAAACTAATCTTTACCTAAGTTATACCTGAGTTAGGTGATATAAAGGTATATGCTTCTGAGCAATACCTATATTTTTTATTGTATTATTGGTATAGGTATTTTTCCAATGCCGTGAGCGAATGAATATGCATGTAACAATTTATATTTATTAATTTAAATACAGTACATCTGACAAATTAATACATGCCACATATGAATATATCGTGGAATTATAAATAACCTTTATTTCAGAAAATGAAGGGAATCATACTTAGTGGGAATTTATCCGTCAATAGAATAGAAAAAATGCACACAATAATTTTTACGTTCGTAGATTAAAATCTGAAATGATATGTCGTGAGAATAAGAGATATATACCTAAGAAGTATATAAAACGTTACTACGAGCTACGTAAGTAGTCTCTATTTAAAATTTTCATTTCCACACATTTCGAGTTCTATTGATACTTAAGTATTAATCTCCAGGTTATATTTGTTATTTCTAATTCACAGAATAAGTGATCTTGCTACCTACTTACAGGCTTTATAAAGGCGTGAACAATTTCGATAAATACCTACATTAACAATGGACAGACGCCTTCGCGTTTGATTGAGGGCCATTCGACAAAGCGATGTCGCCGTTATTAAATAAATAACTACACGATACAAAGGCGTAGACGTCGGTAGTTCGACAATAGGCAAACAAACTGAGAATTAATTTCAATGAATGAAGAAAACGCCTTCGATTCAGTTGCAAAAGAGTCGATTGAAAAGGGCGAGTGTTAGCCGACGGTAAGCCGATTAGCTCGATACACAACAAATACAGCCTTTCGGCAGCTCGTAGACACGTGAATGTGTGTGACAAATAAATATTCGCTTCTCTGCCAACATATTGTGAGAAATTAATTGTAAATGAACATAAATATGATTTAAATTTAAATGAAATACACTACATTTGATACATAAACATGCAATATATCGTGTAAAACTATAAATTACTAACATGTTATAATTATATGTCCATGTAGGTACTCCATAAAGCGAAATATTGTTTTGTAATATTGTTTTAGTTTTTAGTTATTGAAGAAAAACATAGTTATAGAGAAGTTATCTGTTTATATTTTAACACCGCGTATAGAGAAAATACCATTTTCATTACTACAAAATAATTAACTTGCGATGGTAAACATCAGCGTAATATGTATTTTATACATGAAATAATAATGTGTATAAATTATAAATATAAATAACATAGGCCGATTGATACGAAGGTATCTCTGATACTTTCTTGTGTTTGAATTTACGCGAATATGAAACGTATTTTAAATGCGATTTATTCATACGTGAATGTGTGTGAAAACTAATCATTATTTTGGGCGTCAAGAAATACATATAAATAAAGAATAAAAAGAAACTATGTATGAAGGCTTAGCGTTTAAAAAATGATTGTATCTTTTCAGGGAAATTATAAGAGAAATACCGCTATTATAGTAATGATGATACCTACACCCATTACATTTCACTTTTATCAATCCTCAACAATTACGAAATGATCAGGTTTTTACCCTGAAGACAAACTCGTATGCTTTATTTCGTTTGTACTTACTACAATTTTAACGCCGATAAGAGTTCTATTAAAGTCGAAAGCAAAAAATCGAAAATAAAGCTCAAACAAAAGTTGAGTTCTAATCACTTTAGACCATCCTTTTTATACCGAACATTTATGACAAAGCATATTATAGCCATAACTTCGTGTAACATAGAATACAAACCACATTGCAAATAAACTCGTAAAGAACCTTAACACAGAGTAAAATTTTCAAAAGCCGCCCGAGCGTTACACATTGTTGGTAGTGGTCGAGGGTTGTATCGATTCTTAAAACATCTATAACGATTATCAATCTTATCTTTTAGGCATATGGTATATGTTTGCGTGCGCCCGTAGTGGTAAATGAAACAATATTGTTGGTGAGGCAATATCGTTATGATGGACGAGCGCGTGTATGGTCAGTGTGCAATAGAGTTGAAACATGATAACGAGACCTCGCGCATTCGTTGTTATGCCTTGTTATCTATTCTAAGCTGTGCATCGATTAAAAGATCATGTCTAGTCCTTAGAACGGATTTGTCATCCAGGAAGTCATATAAAATAATCTTGAGGCTATCATATTGCAATATTATTAATCGCAAAATTTTTAATATTAAAAATAAACCATACCAAAAAGTTAAATATAAAAATATAAATAAGATTTAAGGGTTCAAATTGCAATAAAACATGAAACGAACTATTGCAATTTATCAGAGGAAAAAAAAATATGATAAAATGTAAATAAATCATTAACGCTGAATGTCCCTGAAAATTCAAAATGCACGAACTTACAACTTAATCAAATTATTGACACGTTTCATTAAAGTCAGAACACGTGTTTGCTACAAATAATATTGCAACGTGTAGGCATATACAGTATGCACTATGTTCTATAATCCATTAAGTAAATCAAAGTCGCGGCACAGCTTTGAAGAGCGTGGTAGGGGCTTAGTAGCACGCGCTAGAACGATTTAGCGGCTAACCTAGCAGTTACCAGCCACCACCCGCCATTTATTGCTTCTACTAATAAACACGTTTACATTGTGGATCGCTTAATATTGCTTGGATTTAATGAGCATAATATCGACTGCTATATTCGTAGCAACGAATTTAGATTTCAGTTCATTTGCATTTTGTTTTTACTGCGTTTTTCAATCTTGCTTGCTAAATGTTTTAATATATCATTATTACTGAATTTGATATTGAATATATATAATAATATTATGCAATATCTGGATATTACATTCAGAAATACAGAAGGAAAAACATTGAGGTGAGTGAAAACTATTGGTAGACACTATTGCAATGATTATAAAATAAAACGATGGAGCTTTTTTTCCGCCTCAATTTATTATCCTGAAAAATATTTGACAGTTTGATTCAGAGTTTTGGTCTCATTGTGTCACCTTGGCGCGAAGGCTAGAGTTTATGAAGCGAACACTAATATCTCAGAAACGCGTTACCAGACCCGATACGAAGGAAAATATTTTAGTTTTTCTATTTGTATCGTACAGCCATTTTTCACGTGCCAGCTACAACGCACAGACATAAAGGTTTACGACAGGCCGTCATATTTATGGCGCCGGTATTGTGATGTATTTTTTGTTGTTCGCATTAGGTTTTATCTGACTTTCCGCTAAATCAAGTAGCAACTGGCCGGTGTCAGGAAATACCCTCGCATAGATCATCGTTGGCGGATATGAACATTTTGGGGTTACGCGACGATTCCGTAGGGTGATGTGATCATTTGTCTTTGAACTGGATAACAAGGTTATGTTTGGAGTATATTATAAAAACCAATATTATTATGCGGTCACGTGGATAATTCTCAATTTGCATTACAATTTTATAATCCACTTCTAACGTTTATAAAAAAAAAATAACAAAAATTACTTCAAAAGATATCATCTTATTGAAAATACAGATAAAATAGCAAAAACTGGTGATTTAAATATTAGTCCTAAAACCAAAAACTATCATTGTTTAAAACTCTACAACTAATAAATTATACCTGCTGACGCCCAACGAAATATGGAATTAATCAAAAGCAACGTTTCAGTTTAACGCAGTCAGAAATAAATCTTCTATTGTCAGGGCTGTATGAACGCATATTCTGATTAAGTTATCTCGCGCCCTTTTTTCGGTAAAAAAAGGAAAATGAATAGTGCGGGGCGGAAATATTAGCGAGTAACGGCATTTCCGCACAATAAATCGCCGTCCAATCAATGGAAACTCATCGTATGCCACCGTATATCTCTATTAATGCCGTACTTTATTTTATTGGACTTTTTTATCGGTTGCATTATCATCGTTTTGTCTAATTGTCTACTATTTATAGCAATAATTTATTAGTTTCTTTACGATTTTTCTTATACCACTCTACGTTGAAAGCACTTTTTTTAACAAAAATCGACGACGACGGTTTATTTTTTGTACATTCATAAATCATACTATAAAAGCAGTCGCTACAATATTGGAATATTAATATATGTTAAAATTATATCAGTTAGATGACTTGATTTTATTTTTAATCTCACATTTAATTACATCACCAATTAAAGATTTAATTACGTAACCATAAAAACGCTGGAAATATTTACCCGAATTTATTTTTTAATTAATGTTCATTCAATGCTTGTTAATTTAAAAGTAAACATGGTTTCTATATGTTATTATTTAGGAACACTAAAACAAAGCAATCTACAAGGAAAAGGTAACAAATAACTAAACGAGATTGGTTATAAAGTTTTTAACAGAACATGGGGAGGAAGGTGGTACGTTACCTTTCGTATTTCGTTATCTGCAGGGGCAGCTAAATCAGAAAATCAATATCAGTGAACGCGACGTTATTACTTGGAGCTTGTCGGTTGTCTGTTCCATTTAAAAGTTTCCTTATCCACGAGGTAGTATAAACAAGATAAAATGAATGTATGGACGCGTGTACCCCATATTAAGCATAACGGGGACAATGTCTCTGGAAAATAACTCAACAATATAACTAAATAAAATTATATCTATGTTGTTAAAAACCGTGTACTTATAAATTATTGTACGTCTTTCGCTATCAAAATTTTATATATAATTAATAAACTATGGAGCTAAGTTAAAGCTAAGTTATGAAGTCGATAGTTTTTTTGGCCTCCTGTTACTATGAATGTCTTTTTTTTTCGCTTAACAATTTTGCTTTAATTCACTCAACTGTCGTCTGGTCACTAGACCAATGAATTGGTCGAAATTAACGAATAACAAGAATGAGCTCTAAATTGCACCTGGATGATCGACTTATTAACTGTCGCTCCATGATATATTTTTGAAAATAATGAGTCCATGGTCGCATAGTTATCGTCGAACTTCCCGCAACTTAGACAGGAAGATTGGAATTGAGACATCAATATCCACGCGCTTCCGGTTGTTGTAATAACTGCGCCCCGCTGATTGTTGTGAAAGAACTGTCAAACGTCAATTAATGAGTCCCAGATAAAATATCACGATGACCACCTACGACCATAGAGTATTTATTGGCAAACCGCTGGATATTTTGTATCTTTATATTAAGTGAACAATTTTCATTCAAATCATTTAAGGTTTTTTTTAATTTATGGCACGAGTTAAATCGAAGTATGTACTTTAAAGAAGTACCTACGTGATTTGTTCGACCACCGTGTCTGGAAGGTGATTCAGCAGACGGCTAATGGTCATTTAGTTTGTTGGGACATGATTAATTATCCTTATCAATACGCGCCCAAACCGAGCCGGCTGATGGCTCAATGATGAGAGCTGATGTTGTGATTACAGAATTAAGTTACGGTGGATATGGCACGAATAAAAATAAATATTACAAATTTAAAAAGTTACACAATCCTTTGTAATTATATTTTACGCAATCTGGGATAACTTACTGTTTCAAGATAACATGTACATTATTATTAAAACATTACTTTCTTTATTTTACCATATACACACACTTTTTTAAATTGACAACAATAGAAACGGCAAGCTTTCATCATAATTATATAAAGGTAGTTACGAGTCTTTGTCAAACATTTAATCATGCTAAATTATGAATTAAATAAGTTCGCATTCACGATCTTTTAAGTAACGAATATATTACTACAGCGGATATTTTTTTTTTTGTTACAAAAAGGATAGATGACCGGTAAGAATTGCAAGGAACAGGCAAATTCGATGACCACAGGGGGTCAAGACTGATTACAAAAGCAATTTATTCTCCTTTCACTTTCATTTTGTAATCTATTAAAAGATTTAGAATAAAGTTTTTGTTTATACGCTCCCTAAATGTGCCTACAAGTTCATATGATATTTTTGCACCACGAATTATGGGAATTAAAAATTAAAAAAAAAGAATAAAGTTATTTTATGTTACGTAAATTAAAATAGAATTAAATGAAATACATAAAATATTAAAAAAAATGTGAGACCCGAAAGAACTGTCATTTCTTTCTTATATCCTGGTAGGCATTCATATATTTCAACAAAACTTTTCTTGATTATAATAAAAATAAACTAAATTACGTTAATCCCTTCACCGTTTGTCTATTTCTTTGAAATTCGGAAGCCGAATTGAAGAGCCTTTTAGATCGCTCCATGTAGGCACTGTTCATAATTGGTTCCTTTATATCCGAGGCCACCGGAAAGGAGACCCACGTCAATGTATCGCGCCTTTTAAAGGATTTGTAATTGTGAAATAGCCCGATATTTACGTGTTCGACTTCGATCGCTGCCAGACAGTTTGTCGCCGAAATATTGTCAATAAAAAGTGCGAGAACTTAGTATGTAATAAAACAATATAGTTTTTATCGTATAAATGTTAATATCTGTACTTAGAATGCGTAGTATTTGCGTATGTGTAGCAAAAGGTAGAATAGTTAGGTATTGAGTAGTTACACGCTTAAAGCCTTCGTAAGGGGACGTTGATATAATTTCGATAAGAAACACTGATTTTATCTACACTTTGAAGTACTTTTACAATATTTATAGATAATAAACAATATTGATAGTAATGATATAAAGTCTATCTATTTGTATTGTTTGATAACATTAAGTATTGCTATGATTAGTATATCTAATTGGCAATTCACTGATTAGGTAAAGACCGTAGTCTGATTATTATTTGACGCCACCTTGATTACGTGTAGACCTAAATAGAAGACTCGAATAACCTCATGTCTCAAGACTATATTTAATACTATCAAAATGTTGTATATTGAAGCTTAAATATAAATATTATATAATATTATGCTAATAATACTTAAGTTACCACTTAAATATTTATAAAACAGATATTAGATGAATTAAGAATACTTTAGCATGGAGTTTTCAATTGAATTTAAATGGCCGTATTACATGTTTACGGTGCACTAACAATAAAATAATATTTGTGCCTAATCTCACGCGACAGTTACATTCACTTCAATAGAATCACCCACTGGAGGCACATTTTGGTTTGAATTTATTCACCAAAGGCGTTCGATCATATGATTTGTTATTGGGTACAAAATTGATGCTAAATTACAACGTTTTATAGAATCTTTTCTATTTCTTTAGCTATTTCAAGTCAGTTTTATGCAACGGTGTAAAAGCGTGAAATTGATTGGACCCATAGTATTCGTACAAACGGAAGTTTCTGCCCAATCCTTCATTCATAAATTTCATTCATAAAATCTTACAACTTAGCTCGTAGTAAGGATCGCGCAGGTAGATTTTATTTACGATGACCATTTCATATTTTGAGCATTCATTGGCGTAATATCTAATATTAAAGGAAAACATATAACTGTTGTCTTGATATTCGTTGCGAAAATGGCATATGTGGTCGAAAGTTATTCCAAACATGAAGGATTCGAGGACCTAATAACAATAAATTTTATACCTACTAGTAATTCATATCGCATTTACAATAGTAGAATGGAGTCATGAAAAAGCATTTTGTAAGCTACCAAATCTTAACACAAAAGAAAAACTTTTCTTATTATGAAAATTATTGATGCCGCTTATTATTTATTATTATATTTTAATATATATAATGTAAGCGGAGGCGACAGATAATATATACCTATAACACAGATAACATAATACTATACTAGTAACTACACCACAGCACAGTAATTGTTGAGGATTTATTCCTTGATAATCGATCCTTTTGAACGGCTAGAAAATAATTTAATTCAAAATATGTAAAGAAACATTTAGCAAATGATAGTATTCAAATTTTAGCAATCTACCTTTCTGTCTCTAATTCAATGACTCATTGAGACTACAGATGAAGGATTCCTCAATAGTCCTATTCAAGCGAATCAAAGAGTCACTTTGAACACTATATTGAATGGAGTGTTTAGTACTACAAGTGTTTTACAACGGAAAAAAAAACTAAGTCAGGTAGGATCCGGATGCGAATGTGATGCTAGCTCAGTTCCCACGATGGACTACGGACAGTTATTATGTTTTATGAAGTGAAGATTTCAACACTTGTACATTTCATTGTTTGTGGAAAGGACCGCTTGTTAGACAAAGCGCCACATGGTTATAGGTAATTAAAAATAGTTTATACTTTTGCGACAAAGAAATGTTAATTATTTGAAAAGAGCTTGTTTTTCAACGTTTATTGTTTTATGCATTTACTATATCCTTGAAACCAGGTTAGGAATAAAAATTAAGCTATGTTTATTCCTTAACTACTTTTAGGTATATGTTTCCCATATGTAGAGACCTATATTTTAAACTAAGTACCATTACTTGTAACATTTAAAATTATTAAAATATTAATTTAGACTAATGCTTGCATTTATATTACAAGCATATTTAATAACGTTATTCGTTATTTATTTTATTTTTCATCATAACCTATCCGTGCACGCTGTTACAAACTGCTTTACCGATTAAGGAATAGTACTTGTTTTTGTTATATCTATATCCGTACGGAAGTGATTGCGGTATGGCTACTACAATGAGATGACCACCCAAAGCGACGTAACGAGTAGTTCTCAGTAGAAAATGTATGGCCACAAGAAAGTAACTATGACGTACACAGATACAAATTGTTTAAAAATATAATATCTCTCTACAGAGTATAATTATTCTCAATTCTTCACATCCGGCACTTAATATAAATTACCTATATATTTTTTGTAACAAAAAGATTACGTGTACAAAAATATACGATGATTATGAAAAGAGCTTTTGTTTTCTTTTGTATTATATTACACTTGTCATATACCTATATTGTTTATTTTTTCAAATTTAACCAGACTAAAATTGTTATTATATAAAATGCTGGCCATCCCAATAATGAAAAGCGAAAACTGTTCAATTATTGAATAACAACGTTATAATTATCTAACAGTTTGCTCAATAGCAAACGGTACATAGCGTGCCAAAATTTCTTCGGCCTTCGCCTTAATATGCTGTTCTCGTTTTCCGACGGTCAAATTATTTATAAGTTTTTACAATCAATTTGCATACCAGACGTGCCGAAAACAAAGACTTGGAAATTTTCACGTATCTACGTCTACAAAATAAATGTAACATTAAAGCATGTGAAAGAATTACATTAATTTTTCGTTACTTTCCTGCAGCTATACAAACATATTAAACATGCTAGGTTATTCCATTTGTCATACTTTTAATTCGAGCCCACGTTAGGCCATTGTGAACAGGCGTTATTCTGTAAACGCTTCTCATTATAAACCCACACTTTGTATAAAAATATGTGCTCGAGTATAAAGGTAAACATTGATTTTTTCAAATGCCCAGAGAGAATACATGTTTGGGATGCCACTGACAGATGGACAAAGGGACAATAAGAGATGTTCCGTGAATGGCGACCGCACACTCTGCGTACGCATTGCAGTCTTAAGTATACTGATGAATTATTGCAATGACTGTTGTAAAAATAAACGACGAGGTTTTGATTTTTGAAGGACTGCATCATGCTTTTGCGAAAACTATGACTATAAACTTATTATCCGAAAAATAAAACATTTTAATATTACAAAAAGTAATTTATGCTCAATTTAATGAAAATTTTCTTTAACACTATAGACGGTTTAAATATAGATACACAAAGAATTTATTTCCCCAGGAATCTACAGCTATATATGCTTTCATATAAAACGTCCCATATTCTCAAAAACGAAACAAATATCAGTTTTGCCTTAACAAAAATAGCAAAAGATGCTCGGTAACGTTATACGTAGCCCCGTCGCAGATTGCAATATTCCAAAAATACGTTTTTTCATTGACAATTGTGGTCAGCAATAAAGATCATCACACCCACTTCTGACTGATGGTTCTCCGCCCACCACGTGCTGTATTTTATTGAGCTTTACATAAAAACCGTATTGTTGTAACATGATTAATATAGGACATCGTTGCAAAATCTATGAAAAAGGATGTTGAATTATAGTAACCAAAAACTATAAAAACAAGAGTTAATCAAATGTCAAAGAATACGATGTAATATAGTAATGCAGTAGATGTGCATTATGCAGGATATATAGCAAGCCGTTAAATTTCAGGCCCTTTATCCGAATAGCAAATGTTCTACGCATTTTTATAAAATTCTAGTTATTCTTCCCATCTTCGCCTGCACTGGTATAATAAAATACAGCCTATGTTACTGTACCAAGAAGTAGTGTTATTTAACTATATTTGCCATTAGTTTTAAAGTTAAACAATATCAAACAAATAAAAATTATATCGTCTCTATAATAAAAAGTCTGAAATTATTCATTGATTAAATATTCTTAGTACGATCATGCAAATTGATAAAATAGAAGAAAAATATTGTTTATTTTTGAAGTAATCTATAATTACCCATCCTAGTAAATTGGTTTTAGTGTTCGTTTTTTTTACAAACGCCTAATTTTAAATTTCATTTGTATTTTACTGGCGGATATGGCATATACTATTAATAATATTAAAATAACGAAGCATTACAAATGTGGTTTTTACATTTTTACAACAATATTCATCATTATGACAAGATTAAATACTGTAATACATTTCATTCTGCGTAACCAAAATCTGTTTTTTGTCTTATAAACTAGCTGTCGGTGAATCGTTCAAGTTTCTGAACGACATGAAAAAGTTTAGCATGTTTCTTTACTAAAAAAGAAAACTACTTTAAAGAAGAAATTATCGGTAGATAAGAAATGAAACTGTTCGCAATATAAATCACTAGCTTTGCGCCCGCGGCTTCGCCCTAGTATAATTCGGTTATATCGCTTTCACCTCCCTATTTGAACTATACAAAAATTATCCTATGTCCTTTCCCAAGTTCAGTTCTACCATCAAACCAAATTACAAAAAAATTGGTTCAGTCGTTTAGGCGTGAAAGCGTAATAGACGGTCAGACAGACAGAGTTACTTTCGTATTTATAATATTAGTAGGGATTATTTTATAAAAAAAATATTTCCAACTTAATGGTACTCAAAGTACAATAATTACCCCACATTAACTGTATTTTAAAATATTGTATATGTACACATACCTACGGTGAAAAATCGTGGTAACTGTGTTTGAATACGACCAGCTTTGTAGTCAAGAGAGAGATAAAAAGATCGTTGTGTGAGATCAGGATATACTTGTTGTCACATTTCGAAAGTTATTCACCAAATAAAAATACCATAACCCACTCTACTACTGTTACCAGAATCCTAAACGCAAATTCAAGCTTCGGCTGCTACTGAGAAATTCTGTGTGGAAAGACCCAATCACACAATGAGTCATAGAAAATCCAATCTAAACTAAAAAAAAACTAATCTCGTGTTTGCAATTATAGAATATTCGTAAAGATTTTACTTTACGAATATTATGTAATTGATACCATATAAAACATACTCCATATACCTAACAAATAACGAAATTAAAACAAAAGCGTATTACTTTTGAGCTGATTGAACGGAAAATTAATGTTGTTTTTTCGCGTCGACTTTGCTGATCTCACAAAGCCCTGAAAATCCATTTCGAGTAAATTGAAATTGGAAAGGGACAACATGATTAACTGAAAAGCGTCTTATGTACCTGTGAGAGGAAGACAAAAACAATGGGAGTGAGAGCTCAATAACGAGGCAGCCAAGGGTAAGCGTTTCTCTTGGAGCTTCGGAGCGCAATATGTGAAGATTTATGTATTTCTGTATGTACGGGGAATATAAGACGAAGGCTTGAACAACTTGTATTCATTGGTTAGTATTTTGTTTGTTATAGCTCCCTTGTTATTCCATTAATTTTGGTTTATAATAAAATTGCATATACGCTTATAAATCAAAGTTTATGCAGAATAGTTGACTTTATAATGTTCGAAAGTCGAGATATATAGGTATCGATAGAAGTTCTTCTGAATTCGTTTTTGACCTAAGGTACCTTTTTAAATCATCCGTTTTATATGTAACCATTCAAGCAAGCTTTATTTTTAGAGACAAAATATATGCACGACTATGATGATACTTTAAAAGAGACACAAACACAGAAAATAAGTATTAAATAGCATTTTTAAACAAAGTATTCTTTAGGTACGTTAGCGTTGTCGCGCTTATGAAAATTGATGATGGTGAAAATCACAAAGTAATCCTTCGTGGCTTGCCTACTCTTATATGGTATGGCTCGATAAAGCTTCTTAGTATGTATATTTTGCGTGTTCTGACGCTGGTATTAATGATTTGCTAATAATCCAATTATAATAATATGCCACTAATTAAGTTTCCGTTCACATTGTCATACCAATGTGACTAGGCTTTTTTCTCAGCAGAAATATTCGACATTTTTTGGAATGTTATTTTGTATACAATTATATAAACTGAAATTAAAATATGTAGCATATTATGTAAAATAATTAAATCCGTGTACAGTTTAAATTCTGATTGGGGTGACCCGAAATGTGATAGTAATAGATGCGTAAGTAGTGCACTAATAATTAATAAAAACAATATTTATTTAATTTTCCTGTTTACAAATTATATACTTTATAATTTTACGGTTCTCTTAGTAAATTTAAGAAAAAAATGTGTGTTAGTAATCATAATCATATAAAACAAATAAATATTGTAGCAATATTATGTACCCTAGAACTTATATCGCGAGGACCAACCCTCCCACTTAATCTCAAAGTATCGTTAACAAATTTAATATTTACTCTCAGTGACTTATCTTTATAAATCGACGACAATATTAAAACCACCATTACATTTTGATTGTCGTGTCGAAGCCACCCCTGCTTTCATAGAGCACGGTACAAGCGATAAACTTCTAGATTATTGAAAAAAATGTTCAATAGAATTGACATTATTTTAAAATAGCAACTACAGAGTTTCTTGCCGGCTCTTCTCTATAGAAACTGCTTTTCGAACCAGTGGTAAATGTTAAAACTGTGTAAAATGACGATTCAAAAGTGCTTCTTTAAGAAGTCTAATTAAATAAATAAATGTTTCAGTTTGAGTTTGAGAATATTCAGACTATTTTTTTCGTAGCAATACAGCAAAATACTTACAAGATATTATTTCACTTTTTCTTTTTCAAAATTCAAAATTACGTATCACTACAGATAACATAATCCTACTTATGTATTATGTAAATATTACACAGAACTGCGTTTTGACCAAATTACTTTTTTACACGTTGTACATTATATATTGAACGTAAACTGGTAATGATGGCTCATATTACTAAATAGTTACTATTTAATATAGTATTATGATATGCTGTGGTTGCTACAAAGCTTATAGGCAGAATACTGAGTATACGGTAGTTGCTTGTGCAAAATGATTATAACTGAATGGTGACCGTGCATGTTTCATGCAATATTTATGTGGCCATTTAATGCACAGTGGATTTATTTGATTGTATTTGATTTTGTTATACATATTATATAGTAAGTAATTGTACTACGTATCGACCGTCTGGGTCCTGGGTACGATTCCCGGTGGGAACGCAAATGTCTCGGTCTGGCAGGACACAGAAGGCTGATCACCTACTTGTCCTTAAAGGAAATAGATCAGTGGAACAGATATGTATAACCTGTCCCATACCCCACTAAGGGACACGGGACTTCACTTTATTCAAGTGTACTATGTCTCTTTCCTTAAATAATGAACGTACATAAAAATCGCTAACATTTTCCTTTTAACCCATAGAAAGATCAGCCAGTACCCTCAGAGAATGCGTACACATGCACGGATTTGCAGTTAATCCTAACCTCTGTCTATGACTCTACGGCTCGTTTATATTGAGTTCTATATTCAGTGTTAACTTTATTAAAATTTACCGCCACTGCTTCAGCAACTTTCTAGAAAAGGGATTACTTTTTTAGCAATATAAAATATTGTGACAATTTTGTATAGTTCATGTATTGATAAAAAGGAGTAATTATGTATAGTTTTTTTCTATAATGTTTATTAAAATTTGAGACAGAAAAGTGACTCATGGTTATTCGTCATGACATTTATAATTATATTGAAACTTATTATAGGTTTAATAGAGTTTTATTAAGGCTAAAATACATTATTGATAAACCTGTAATGATAATTAATTGAAAGAAGAAGAAAGAAATCCCATCCAACTAATATTATTAAGGCGGAAATTTGTGAGAATGGATGTACGTTTGTAAGTATTTCACGCGCTAACAACTGAAGGTATTTGGATGGTACTTGGCAGCGATGTAGACAATGTTCCAGAATAAAACAATCCATAAAAATATGTACTAGCCTTAGACTACGCGCCACAGCTAGTTTATAAATAAACTAAGAAACTTTGTATGTGTCTTTCGAATCAAAACATTTTCACATAACAGATGTCACAAAAATAACCTAATTGAAAGTTTAAACACTAAAATTAAAACGTAGCACGTAGCGACAATGACGACGTAATTAAGCGAATAAAGGGTGACACCGCAAATCTGCTGTGATGGATCCGTTTAATATCTAGCCCTGATACGTCCAATTTAGACCAAGCCCCTTGTTTGAAATTTAAATTTAAAACCCATTCTGACTTAGGAGAAAAGAAATGTAAATGTATTGGTGCTTTTGTATGTAGTATTATGTGTTGAACGTTATAATTTTTTCATATTACTGATGAGATACTGTGGCTCACTTGCGTGGTACCGAGCTACATTGTAGCCGATGTGTTAATCCATATAGATTATATATTCTTGCAATCTATCGCGTTTATAATATTACTAGCTTTCCGCCCGCTGCTTTTCCCGCGTAGTCGCAGGAAAGATAGACACGGGGTTTCCTCGCATGTTCCCATTCCCGTGGGATTTCCGGGGTAAAAATGGTTTTTATATCCTATGTCCCTCCCCGGGATTCTAAGCTACCTCTGCACAAATTTTCAGCTTCGGTTAATCCGTTCTTGAGTTATAAATAGTGTAACTAAAACCACTTACTTTTATATACATATATGCTATGAAGGAGGATAGAAGACTGTATGCAACATAAGAATATTCCGCCTTGTTTGTGTGTATTATTAATATTTGTTGTAAGTATAATACTTTTAACAAATTTTAATAACAACAAGACATAATTAAGATTACAATTAGCTACTTAATGCGAGTACGCACTAAATGTACTCTTAATGAATGTATTATTTCTTCAATTATGTTAATCAATGTAAAACAGTACAAAATAATAGTCTAATAAAAGTCTATCCAAAATCAGATGTCCGATCAGGTTCGGGTGCATTAAGTGAGATGTAACAGCAGGGGTCGGAGGGCCAGGAGGGCAGGATATTGCCTAATCATCCCTGCCTTCACACCCTACTAACAGCCAGTTGTTTTATATTCATCGTGTTGTACACACTGGCTATATTGATTCTTGTTAAAACCTTAAGCGGAGCCGATTTAATGCTATTTTATATATTTGTGTTGTTAGTTGTCTTTTGGTTGTTGAATAAATTGATTAATGTTATTTTTTTTTTGTTTATTAAACAATAATTTTTATAGGAACCTGAGTATTTATTAATTGTATATAATTAAAAGTTATAAAAACACTCAATTTCGTGTTTTGTTAGAACAAATAAAAAAATATTTATGAATTCAGAACCGAATTCGTTGTCGGGGTAACGAGATTAAATTGACAGCTTACAGTTAAATATTGAGTTGTGTTTTTGTTGTTTTTAAAATTGTTTTTTGCTATGAATTTGTGTGTGTTCATTCATCCACAAAAAGGAATAATATATTATTCAAAACACAAACTCTTCAACGTTTTTCCATAATTGAATTGCGAGTTTAATAGCGCGTAAAACAATCCCAAAATCAGGAAAGTAGAACAACTCTTTTCGGGTTATTAATTCTGACAAGGCGCTGGAATTTGTTGAAAGGGTTCTGATTAATATGTTATGACATTTGGTATTATTTATAATTATGGGTTAGAGAGCATTTGAGGTCTGAATAGAGCCTTGCCTTTGTATAGATATCTTGCCTCAATTCAATTAAATTTTGTTATTGTAAACGTTACGTATGATAACTCATTATTACTATATGAAAATCACAACATGAAAGTATGATATGAAATTGTAAGATATCGCGGAGGAAATCTGACAAAAGAAAATTTATAGTTGTCATAGTAATTTTATGTATGCCTACATTTTATTGCAATCTTAATAGTCATTGGCATTATATTGTATTCAAAGCGTTGTGCAATAATATTAGCAAATCAAATAAGATCGGAAGGAACAGCGAGCACAGGCCCCGTACATTCATCAATTGCTCAATAAGGCAACAACAATCGAACAACAAGCCATTGAGAATTCTTTCCATTGTGTGATGTAATTTTATCAAAAATATCGGACATTACAATAGGACGTCGCTGTGACAAAAGTCGGAAGAGCGGATGCGATTCGCGCCGACTCGCCGCCGACAAACGCAATGCGGTGATTTTTTACGCAATAACTACAATACAAAGAATGTATTGGTCGTTTGTTGCGAAGGGATGTTTACACCCACAATTCAACGTTGGCTCATCGCTCATTACCGACAATCGGAAATGACTTCACGAACTTTCGGAACCTTTAACCACTTGTAGTATTGAATCTGCTAAAGCATTGATCTCGATGTTAATGTGTATCTTGTATACACAGGTGTTCAACAATACCATTTTTTACACTATTTTCAATTTAGTGAGCTCATATTAGCTTTAATGCAATTCTTCTCTCATGTCTACTTAATTTTTGACTTCATTGATCTAACACACTTATTATTGTTAACAAGCTCTATATTGCCAACCTTAATTGTGGCCTACTTATGACTCAACTGTCAATAACCTAGGTCCCAGATATGTGACCTAGGAGAGCGTGACGGATGAAAGATTTGCAAGTTGGGATAGTGCCCATATATTTGCTTGTTACGTCAATATAATTCGAAGTATAATAAACACATAATAGACCATGTGTTCACGGTACGAAATTTCCTATAATAAATGAAGTTTTCAATGTTTAAAGTAATTGCCATGTCAATAAAAACAAATGATAGGTAAAGTAATGAATCCATGGCACCATTAGGGCAGGGCGACGCTGTTGACACATTTGGCGTCGATGCCGCCATTACGGCAGTTTTACTGTTATCGCATATCGTAACATCGCCCATCGCCGCGCACCGTGTAATTAGCCAGCAATGGTAAACTGACTTATAAATGCGGTGTCAACTTCAACCAGTTCCATCCACGCGAGTTTATCGTGTTGGTCTCATTACATTACCCTTGTTGTGTGGATAAATGCTCAATGTGCTTATAAAATCAGCAATGTATACTCTCAAGCTTTAACGTCACATCTATATCCCCCTATTGCATGATGAGTCGACAGACAAAAGCATAAGTCAACGTTACAATACGTTGCAATAAAATTGATTTAATGGTTAATGTAAGCGTAATTTTTTCATGATATGTAGCATCTACTTCGTACTGTTCTCTAACCCATAATTATAAAAGCGTCTTTCCTAATCTTGAAGATTATTGTTAAGAATTCAGTGTTTATATACATTCATATTTATTACTAACGCCGACTTAGAACCGAAATAGGTTTATAGTGGTTTTGTATTAGATGGTTCTAGAGGTTCGACATTACTCATTCTTTCGTAGCATTAAATTTTCGATAAATAGATGATTGAAAATGTGAAAACAGCGGAACCGATTGAGAAATTTTTAAATTATGTATCAAACAGTAGTTTCTTGATTTATGAAATATGGGATGGACATTTATAAAAAGTGCGTCTAGCGAGAAATTTTCTAGAAGTAGAAAAACTGTAATTTTATTAAAATTCTCATTGCATATAATTTTTACGGATAATTCAATATACTTCATTAATTTCTCAATAATTATCTAGGAATTCAAAAGAATCCCGAATGCGGGATTTAATAGCTTGTAAGTAACACGCTAACTACACCGCCGTCATTCCTACTTAATGTTTGATTTCTAACGATTAACGACCAGAGTCATGTTTAACAAAAGAATGTATGGATATAAAAATGGGAAAAGCGGGAATATTGATAGATATTTAAGTAAGAGTTAAGTTAGAAGACATTTTTCCTAAATTTTAATGATTGGTAGATGGGTATTATGTGTAATTATTATTTCTAAACATTGTTGTCTTAAATTGTATCAATTATATTTAGTTTCAGAATACATGGTGTTCATTAATCTAAATTTTTAAAAGACTACGAAAAATGTACCACAAGTCGCTCGAAAAAATAACAATCAAACAACGATTCATACATTATTTTCTTTAAGTACATGATTTAAAAATCAATAAACTATTACTTTCACTAAATTACCTAATAAGTGATATTCAGCTCTTATGCACATGCACCAACTGATAAAGCAACGGATAATGTGTACATACAGCAATCAATCACTCAATTCAAAAATAAGTCTTAAATTACTGTAAAGTTTTTATCGACATTGTGCCGTACCTGTAAAAAAACAATAATTTGTCATCACAAAACCAGGAATGACTTTACACCTGGCCTCCACGCGACCCCGATACCGTTCCATCCTATTTCTTTGTAGCCGAATTCGCAACGCCACCGACTTTTGTCAATATGATTGTTTAATTTATATTATGTGATCTTCAAACTTTATTTAAGTAGTTCTTTAAACATGTGCAGATGCGTTGGGAGGCGGGTTGAACGAATGGCAGATGTTTGACTCCCCTTGTGGTTGTATATTATCATAATGTTTTGTTTCTTCATTGAACATTGTATGCTTTTCTTCATCGCTCATTAAGTAGAAAGAACAACATCATTTTTATCTTACTTACAGCAAACAAATATGGAAAAAAAAGTAAAGTATCACACTTTACTCATCTACTATTCATAAGCATTATTTATAATTAAAGCTATGGTTGGAATAGCAGCTTTGTATAAAGATATTATACCGACCTATATTTAGTTCTATTTGATGGCATATAAGATACTTTTACATAATTTTTCATCTTATCTTTAATTTGAAGTGGTGGGTCATGAGTGTGGGAGTCGAGCCAGCTTCGGCACGAATTGGACTGCACCGGGGAAGGTACCACACCGACATCGACCGTTGCGTTCCGTCAGTGGAAATCCGTATCCTTTTACGCCCTTCCCAGTCCATCCTTTCCTTATTCTTTAACCATTACGGGCAAAGCATTTGCAGCAGCCCTACCTCTGCAAATGTTCATGGATGGTGGTCGTCGCTTACTATCAGGCCAACCAACAGCTCAATTGCCCGCTATTATGTCCATAAAAAAATGTCAGTCTGAAAATTTAATAAATGTTACTTTGTAAATGACAACAATCACTGACGTTGGCGCCGACAATATTCGCGGTCGGCGAATCGACTTCCTGCGTACCGTTTCCCGCCAAAATGGATCGCTTCCGGTGCGTATTTGTCATTTCCCAATGTAAGTGATCCGTAGAGTTAAGGAATAATTTTCCTTTAACCGGTAATCTACACTCAGAAGTTATTATATATTATACCCAGTATTTTTAAAAGCAACATTTTCAACTTCATTCATCTTCAAAAAATATATTTCAAAAAGAAATATATTTATTCACATTTTTTATATTTTCATTTGACTTTTAACATAAATTAAACACTAATTAGTTCAATAAAAGACATTTTGAGTAGGTTACCTTCTAGGAATATATATGAAACAATACAAATGTATTATTACTCAAAAGGATGCTTCTTTTGCATTATTCAGATCTTAAGTATGTAATGACGCAATAAGTTAAAAAAAAACAACTTAACGATTATACTGAGCTTATTTGTAGTTTTCAACGCCATCTTTTTTCATAGACGAATCACCATTTTGTTAACTTAATCTCAAATTAATTGCTAATATAAATCCGTCTTCCAATAGAATCCTAGTCGCATGAGATAAAAATCAAAGATAGTCGCAGGTAATAAAAGCACGGTGTTCTAATTGTGAGAACTGATTGCACAATTAGCGCGGCGTGTCACCGAGGGCGCGGGAACGGTCACCCTCGCACGTTTTGTTTTTAAACACCCGTGGGAGACATTAATTGCTAATGTTTACTTTTTAACGCAGTCAATTCGATTTCTGCCGTCAACAAAACATTGATTTTTATTTTAGATTTTACTACTAACAATTTATCAAGTGTCTACCACATACTTATTTTTTTGATTTTCTCCTAGTAATTGGGTACCTATGAACAGATCTACCTATCATGAGGCCGGTGATAATTATTCCTAAATACATCCAAATACATTTCTAGTTTTCATTAAGCATAATTTTCAGAATATGAAAAAAAATAAAATAACACTGTTTATAACCTACAGCAGTTATCTCAACATGATATATACATAATATAATCTATATTCTATTGTTCCTTATACCCTGAAGCCCATACCTTTCAATATAGTTTTACGCATCATAATTACATCAAAAGCACCGTGAAGAATTATCGGGTAAAATAATTGTTATGAAAACAATGTGAGTGCATCAATTTATTTCAATTTACAGACTAGTATTGTTTCGGCAGGCGAGGGTGTTTGGGCGCTACCGGACGTCGCTTCCGACACGAGCGCGACGCGTGCCGCGCCATCTTTGAACTACACCCTACAACAATCACGCAGTGTTGCTAGATAAAACAGCAATTGACTTCCCATAATTTTAAATCGTATGCGTTGCAAATAAGACTGATTCTTTTTAACTATGAGACAGGAATGGTCATTTGTAATGTTATCGTTAAAAGTTGTTTGGCAATTATCAAAAGTCTAAATGTCGTTCACAAAATTAATGTGACTTTGAATTTATTTAAATTTCATTGAAACTGATAATAAAAGATGACATCGGTTATCTATAAGTTAATAAGACCGAAAGAAATATTAAAGAGAAAACATCTTATTTGATTCTTACACAGAGAGAAAAATTGCGTTGTCGTTATAGAATGTGCAATATTTTTTAATTTGATTAAGACGAAGGGGTGATTATTAATAAAGACAATCGTATATAATCGTCTATATAAAATATTGTGTCATATTTTATTGAAGCTTTTTTAATTAACGACCAATTCTAGTTAGACATTAAATTTTGTGAAATACATGCGCCAATAGCAAACAACATTTGACCTTACGACTAACAATTAAATCGGTCATTAACGTAACAAATAGATCAAATATAAATAGATGTGAAAACAGTGTGTCGGTTTGTTCAGAGGCGGTGTATGTCATGTTTGAGCAAACATTTACTATGCCGCGCCCTGTGTGTACTTGATTGAACTTTATTTGCCTGTTAACGGCGTGTCAGTATTTAATTTCTGTGTGAAAAACTGTTATTATTATTTAACTAACAAAATTAAAAGTAGTAACTTAGAATTAAAAACATGTTACGACTTAAAGTAACAATATTTAAAAATATGTAAAGAAATAATTCACTGTCTATACTTTACAAAATAGGTAATATTCACATCGGGAAACATTTCAATTTATACTAACTGGAAAGTAACTAAACGAATTAACAAACAGGCCAATAAGAAAAACATATGTATAAAATATCAGTGCTTTTTACTAGAACATTATCCTTGTAGAAGTACCAAAATAATTTGAGGAAAATTCTGAATAGAAATTTGAGAAGTTAATAACAACATACCTACTATTTATTGACCAACTTGTTTAAAAGGAAGTGTCCCCAGAATTACTGAATGAAGCACGCATGTAGAGAAGAGCATTACTGGCAAAGTTTTGTGTAACAATATGTAATGTTGCCATTTCTATGCGCAAAATTCCCATCCGGAAGCGGCAAACTTACATCGTACGGAGGGAATCGTGCAAGTTTGCTATTGTGGCGCCATCTACAACTGTCCGGTACACTGACGCGTTTCCGGCTCGTCTTCAAAAAGTCTTGAGCTGTCAACTTGTGAACGGATGCCTTGGAGTTTCCTTGAGGGTCTTTTTATTCATTCAATTCTTGAAGAGATTTATTGGATTTAAAAATCTTATTCTAACTGGACCACTATTAATACCAGCTCGTATATTAACGTTGCTTTATTTACTACAGATGCACTAGTAGTAATACTATTAGGTGCTGGCCATTTTTTTAATTTGTATATAATTTGTTATAACAGTTTTTATTCTAAGCCAAGCGGAGTAAATCCAACAAGCTAAAAGAGTCCTATTAGCCGTATATATAAGTAGATATAAGTAGCTAACAATACATTTTATTGTCTATATAGATATATCTTTATAGATTTCCTTTAATTTTAAATAGTTAGAAATAAAATTAATGTTAATATTATGACCCAATTTGCTTCATACCCACGAAAGACCAAATATTATAAACTGTAATGCATTTTTATGAGAAAGGGAACTTTATACTGATTTAAAATACTTAAGCTTTTAAATACTATCAACTATTTAAATATTCTTCAACAGGCTTATATAACATTTTTTTGAATAATTGGTTTAACATATTCTTCTATTGTAATCTACAACATCTATACGGAAACCTGTTATGCATACGCATTATATTTTATAAGATAAAAGATTTTCTTGTTAAAGCTGATGGTGTTTAACATGCTCATCACAATAAATGCCGCAAATCGTAAGCTTTGTATTAAATGCATTATAAAGATACGTAATAAAAACCTTTTTGGTTCAAAAGATTTAACCAATAGTAATTTAGAAATAGCGCATCACTTTCGAAGTCCGCGCGTAGGCGGGCACTATTCGCAGCAAGGTTGAGATATAGTATTACAAAATTTTATAACAATTATAACCTGAACTCTCTGAATTCCGCTGAAAATATTTTCAATATGTAATGTTTCTAATGGTGTAGAGGTCTACGAGATTTGGTCGACTTTCAAGATCGCCTACGTGGTGTATTGTCTTCCTACGCATATTGTCAAATTACGTCACTCTCGACCAGATTGTAAGTCACCTTACGCTATATTCAAACTAATTTTTATTTATCAATGTTTTGATCTACTTGATTACTTGTTTAAAAATCCTTTAATTAGCCAAAATATTGTCACAATAAAACACAAAACGTTTATCTCTAACATTCATGGGTCAAACATTTTATTAAGTTATGGACTGTGGACGATAATGATAAATATAATTTACTTCTTATGAAACGAATGAGTTGAGAAGATAGATATAATGAATACGCAAACCAATAATGTTTTGAACCATTACTTCCATGTAAACACGACATTTAAATTTGTTTCAAAAATAAAGTGATAGGCAATGGATGATGTAAAATCTGACAAATTAAATGTACGAATACATTAAATGCGGGCTGGTTTGCATCCGGTTTTATTTGATGTGGTTTATGATGGTTTTGCGCGCAAAAGCAATTATGTCATTACATCTGTTTTTAGATGTTACACGTTTATGCTGTGTTCACGTGCTTCCAGAACGTAATTTTTGAGTCACAATGTTGGTTCTTCTTTCCCATTTCTGTACTACGTTGGTATAAACATTATGTCACATTCACACTTAGATAAATAAGTACCTAGTATTCAGTTAATTGTATTTGAAATAATGTTCTTCTACCTACTCCTATTTTGTTTTTTTTTGCAACAGTTAATAAATAACTTAGAAAGGAATAACTGTTTTAAAAGGATAACGAGCTTTTATCGTTATTTAATTAAATGTCCTGTGGACGATATAATACTAGTGTCTTCTTTTTCATTCATGGTGATCTCACAACATGGTGACGTGTGACTCGCGTGCGTCTTACTGTATGGCGTCTTAGATTTCGTGCGCATTTCGAATAATATAAACAATAACAGACTAATATAGATTTGAGTACATGTTTTCACCCAAAAATGTTTTTTGGCATCAAATATACGTAATTTGTATAGGAAGAAGCAGAGATGCATTAATAGATACTGTATATGTGTAAAAGTTATCCTACTAATATTAAAAACGCGAAAGTTTGTAAGGATGTGTGAGTGTTTGTTACGCAAAAGCTACAAAACCGATTGCAATGAAATTTGGTATGTAGATAGCTGGACAACTGGAATGTTCTGCAATTGTTATTATTGCATTTGTACTGTATACCTGTTTTCAATTTGTTCAACGTTTCTACTTCTTTTTATAGGCACAAAACTGTACCATAACATCTTTACCTTTTTCTTTTACGTTCGAATTTAGTAAAGTATCTCATATTGATTTCAACAATCTTTGATTATTATATATTTTACGAAAGATCTCTAGTATTATTAAAAAATAAACCTTTTGTATTGGGATCTATTATAATCAATTGTTATCTATCGTTGTCTCTATTTTAATATTTCTATTTCTATATAGTCTAAATTGCAATATCTGACTACCGTGATCTCGCAAAGTAAGTAACTAAAATAACATATAAAAAGGGGTCAAGTGCTTGTACGGATCGGTTCGGATTGTGAATGACATAATGAATTAATCATTCGGTTCGAGAATGATAAATTCATTAAATATTTGATCCAGAATGTGAAGTATCTCTGATTCACTTCATTATACCAAAGAGTCAAAAGTGAGCATTAAAGAATACGTACTAATATTTCAACCCGGAGGCCCCTATCCTTTTCCTTACCTTCCCTGTCCTTTCCTTTATTCCTCTCGTCAATCCTTTCTTAATCGTTTTTCCGATTTAAAGTCGGCAATCCATTTGTAGAGGCGTATGGTCTGCAATCGATCTTACACGTATCCAAATGTTAATAGACAGTGGTAACGCTTACCATCAGGCGACCCACCAGCTCCATTGCCGAGAATAACATAAAAAATAGCTTCTATAACTTAACAAACACCTTCATAGGTATTTATTACTTCATTATATAATAATACCGACAGTGCTATAAAAATGTATAATCTGATATTTTATTTACACTATATAATTTGATGCAAAACAGAATTCTAAAAATAATGTATAAGATTTATTTTCACTGTGTTAGTCACGTGAAGCAACTCATTATTTATAGACGTTTTGAAGGGCAACAACGACATTTAATTTGGAATGCAATTAAAAAAGCTTGGTAAAATGCCATTACAATGTAATTGTTGTCATATAAACGTGATTTAATTCGCTGTATTTAGTTCATATGAGGTCTGCTACTGCAGACGATATCGCCACTTTAAATGCACATCCCACCATTACAGGAAACATGAAAGAAATTGATCTTTGAAGCAAAATTCATTGAGAAATTCTCACAACGGTACCTTTAATAGAATAATGGAGTCATTTTAAGATAATATTAAATTATTTAACACATAATAGAATGATAAATTAAAATAAACACATGGCAAATAAGCTATAAAATAATCCATGTAGCTATTAATTAAGCCATTCGTATGTGTCGTCAATTTTGGCAAGGGATATGAGAATTATAATTGTTTTATAAAATAACAAGCTATTGCTATACTATACAATGAAGACTCGCACGAGTATTAATAATTATCTGTCCTATCAGCAGCTTTTTTCTCTGAAGCCTCATTACAGTAGGTTGGTCGTAGCTGCTAGGTAGTTTTCGTAGAACAACTCGTAGCACTTGGACGATGAATATTTTAGCTTTAACTATGATTACTTATGATGGAGAATTAGATAAACACCACACCATTGAACACTAAAATACACAAAAAAAATGTGATACAGTAAACATAAAGTACATAACGCCTTAACGCTTTTTAGCGTTCTCTTCCAGACTACCTGAGATAAAGGATAAATAAAAAACAAGCATATTTGGTATTTCTTTAGATTTATGGAGAAAAAAAAACGTTTAACGTACCACGGGTGTTAAGGAGTAGAGCTCTAGTTATTATTATCAATGATTTGTACTTTTAATGGTTTTAAGCAACATCAAAAAGTGTTATTTGAAGTTACTTTGGAGTTAGAATACACTTACACATCACTATTATATATAAAGGCTTCGCAAGTCGGTAACAATCAAGAGTCAGGGAGACGGACAATCTATAGCTTATATATTATTCAATAAGTAATTAGTAAAAACACAGACACCGCATACATAATAACAGTAACTCGTTAAGGTGTATATGTCTGATCTTGAGCGTGCAAAGCTAAATATAACCGTTGATAACGAGCCAGATTTCAATAATACGTAGCGTCTCTGAGAAAATTACACGGATCTCGATTTATACAAAGGAGATAATATACTGCTCATTATTTAGCTTTACAACATTACGAAGGCAATTTGAACCGAGAAACACTACAGCAATTTGACATAATCTCTATCAGTCCTTCAATTTAAATATATCAAACATTTAGGATTTTAATTTAAACATGAAACCAAAAACTTGTATTCGTTTTTGAACGGTGATGTAAAGATACCACACTATTTTCTTACTCTTATGATTTTATTTTGTTTTTAAAAAAGCATACAATATAGCGGATGTCCGCAAAGTACTTTTATATGATCAAATGCGTATTTGATTTCGTAAATGTTATGTTTTCATGATATTTAGGTAGAAGCACATTTTTTAACAATATCTATAATGTTTAAATAGTGAAAACCGCGCTATTTTCATAAAATATATAGTCTACATTTCAATTTAAAAAGTCAATAGACAAAGAATTCAATGTCTTGTTTTACGTACGCCATAACAAATCAACAACGGACGAACTGAATACTGTAACTGTGAATATTGAAAGTCACATATTAAATGACGAAAATATATTAAAAACATCGCAAATCACGTAAACAACTACAACATCCGGCTGTATGAAATCGGATATCCAATATCTAAAAATATTTATCTGAGCCAATGTACATTATAACTTATTATATTACCGCTATGAAGAGATAGTAAAGTTAATTTTAAAAAATGTCTATGAACCTCCCGTTGTCTACAATTCTATCCAAACCTATCCAGCTTGTATTGTGATGTTATACACAGGTATTGTGTGTATGTCTAAGCTACATTCATACGATGTTATATACGCTATGATTAACATGACTCAATCTCAATTAGAAATGATTCTGTTAATAGCAATAACAAACACTTTGTCCAGTTTCTGGAGCCATAAAACGAAAATGCTTAATTTAACTCTGTGATGAAGTCAAATATGAATCATTTCACTATAAATTACTCAGGTGCAAACTATTCAAACGCAAATACTGAGTAATTTTGTATGATGTGGGTTAATATTTGCCACCTACCCGCATATATTCTATTTTGATAGTTCGTCAAAACTATTTAAAAAGGATTAAGCCACCTCAATGCAATAATATTTAACATGTATTAATTTTACTCTACACAATACCATGACTGTGTGGTTTTACAACAAAAAAACATACAAGTCTTCTCGGTGATAATAAAATGAAATCAATAAAATAAGAGTTTCCAAAAACGAGTACAGTGAAGTATGAAGGAACTGAAATGTTTACAGCACGGCCGTGGGGGCGGGCTGGTAGCAGGGCGCCGCCGACGCGCCAGTGCGCGCCCGCCCAGGTCCGACACTCGACGTCGGCTCGTCACCCATACAAGACACCCGCTATAACGATCATTATTTAAATCGGTAAGATACCTAGTGATCCCCTAGAGTGCAAGTGTATTCAGCTGTCATATATTCAACTGTGATCCCCAAGTGTCTCTTTTTTGTAGCGCAATTATCTTACGACTCTCCTTTTTCGCGTTATCAGTTGTTAGGGTATCGTGTTTGGTGGCACGTAAGTTAATTAGTGACATAACAGTGTTAAACAAATTATTTTACATAAAAAAATTTAAATATTTTATTATGCCTGGTTTATTTCTATTAAAATTAATGATATACTAAACTTAGTCTTATATTACTTTATTATATAACAAAAAAAAAATAGATAAATAATACATAAAATTGATTATTTTTTCAAGTATAATCTATTTTGGCAACATCAATAATCTGTTTTTAAAGATGCAAACCGTTAATGTGTGTATAGTTTTAATTTGAAATTATTTAATTTTTTATGGTCAATCTATTTTCGATATGTTAAAATTAAAGCTAAATTATGTGTGATTAATATGGCAATAGACAAGGCGTGTCGACATCAATCGGTGATCTTTCAGAATGCCGTGAATCTGATCCGAGCGCTTGGGATCTATTTATAGCCGCGCACACCAAGCCAAATTTGCAATCTCCACCTATCGACGCGCCTACGTATATTTTTGTAACCGTTTCACAATCGGGCATTTTTCACAGCTTACCTAACTTTCGTTAAGGTGCGCTATTTCAGGAAACTTCAGCTGACATTGAATATATTCTGAATTGGGTCGTCGTGTATATGGCAAATATCATTGGCCTTCGTTCTTGACCCGAATGTAATATTAATCCGCTTTGAATCATTTTTAAAGTCAAGTTTAATTTGACACTTAAGATAACTTTACATGTGATTTTATAAGATGAATGAAACAATCTTCCAAATAAAGGCTAATGAAAGTTCGGCTAATTAATAATAGACAATAAAAAAATTATGTATTCAAAATCCCCTTTGAATTCGAAAAATATTTACTTCGTTTTTTTATACGTTTGGAATTCAACGCTACCACCACTATTTTTATTTTGTAAAAATTAAAAAAATTATGCAATGAAAACTTATTTACGAAGTAGAATTCAATCTTTATATAGAATAAAATCGGACTCATTTATTCTTCGACTACTACGATAACAACTTATTGGCATGATTGACTTTTAGCAATTTGGCAAGCTCTAAGAAATTATCAATGAAATATTAACGGCAATTACAATTAATCAGGTGATGCTCTATCTAAACAAAACGTCGATCGAATGTCGAGAGTTTGATCAATGAAGCATCTGCGCTTCCAGAAATAAATTAATGACGCAAGTGCGCAAACCGATACTGACAAGTTGATAATAATTACGCTTTAAGAGAATTGTAGGCGGACACCTTTCGCCAGCATTGAGATATTATAGTAGAAGCTGCATTTGATCTAAGATTATTTATGATATGTTAAATAAAGATTATTTCAATTTCAATAGTTTTTCACCAGAATGTTTAATCACAATCGCATTGCGGAAAGCAAATTGCTTAAAAATAAGTAACAAATTATTATAATTCTATTGCAGTTAGTTTAAAATTTTACAGCAGCTTGTTTGTGAAAAGCGTTTGGGCGATTTTCATAATAAGAATACCGTAACAAGGTCGTCTAAATTTCGAAAATAGCCAAGGAATCATCAAACATTCGTAAAAACGGCCATTTTAGTCGTCACTAGAGTTCGATTGGCGCTCGGCCAAGTCCACGGACTATTCGCCACGGCACCTAGCCATCGAGACAAGCTATTTACGTCCAAGCTGCTAAAACTACGTACGTCAGTGCTCTATTTACGAGTAATGCTATTGTATTATGTCATTTGAATACGATTATTGAATATCACAATAAAGCAAAACGTACTAATGTGCCAAGGCCGTACTAATGTTTTGCCTTACTAAAGAATACAATTTTGTTTCAGAAAACGAGCTCGACATAATCCGCCAAAATGTTTAAAAGTCATTTAGAAATGATTGGCAGGAATGAGACGCCGTCAAAGAAGGCCAGGTTCTGGCAGTCCTTCGTGCGATCTCTAAAAGGTATGTGTATAAGTTATGACACTATACAAGTACGTATTCTATGAGAAAGTTGCATTCAAATTACATTCCTTATACAGGATCGGAAGACATCAGAGCCGAAGAGAGGTACAGGCCATCACGCCGCAGCGTGTTCCCTGAGCTGCTCTCCACCTACCCCTACAGCAAATCTATCTACGATGACCCCATAGGTGCCGCTGAAAGGATCACCGTCCCTGGCTACCGCTACCTGCCCGTCCACCGTGAAGTCTACGGATACTCCCCGCGTCCGATCTACGCTCACAACTACCCTCGCTCACTCGACTCATACAGGCCAAGTTAGTACTGAATGTGATCACAAACTGCTTTTCAATCAACAACGATTTCTCTCTAAAATGTGCTGATGAAAGCGGAGATATAAAGATTAAATTTCTTACAAAGGGCATATTTACAAATTAATATTTTTAAATTATGATATTTCGTCTTTTGAATTTAAATATATGTTCGCTTTCAACGTCGTTGTTTATTGATAATTACGCATTTGCACTTAACTTATGCATTTGATGAAGCGCAGCTATGATTAATGTTATTTATAACTCTTTCATAAAATTCCTTATTTAATTGTTGGCATACTTATGTAAATATAAAAGTAAATAATTCATCAAATCTCGTTTTTAACTGTAAATAGAGTTGCGCTGTAACATGTCAAAACATCATTATAATCTAATTGCATTAAACAAATATCGCATTATTCTCTTGATTGTTTCAGCGTCAAAACACGGAGCGGTTTAAATAGGGTTAGGAACATCATAATTAGTTACAACGATATTCCATCTAAATTTCTTATACTTTGACATAAGTATTGAAATTGTACTAAAGTACCAACTTGTAACTTATTTATCTTTAAGACAGACAATTATATCTAATGTTGTATAATTTGTATTCATTTTTTAAATAAAGCCTTACGCGATTATAATTGAAGTGAGACCTGTAGAAGGCTAGAAGATTTAAAACAAATGAATCGATGTCATAACATACGTCTCACATAATAAACAAATACTCACATACGTCTTTACTTTTTATGTTTTGTTCTAGAGGTTAAAATTCATCCAAAAATTACGAGAACAGTTCATTATAAATGTTATATGTTGCGTTACTTTTGTGTAATATGTTACTTATGAAACATCAGTTGTGTTTATTGATCACGTATCATTTTACTTTAATTTTTTTCATCAAAACAAAATATTTGTTTGTATTAGGCATTCAATGTTTGCTTGCATTATAATATATCCAGATCATACTTCATAGTTGCATGGCACATTAGAAATCACCTCTTATACATAACACCATTTACCTACACTTGTGAATTAATGGATATGTGTCGACGTCATTGATTAAATCTTCAAGCATATCTCAGGTGTCACATGTTTGTTTTAAGAAATCATGCCCTCCTTCTTCCTTTGTTTGCAAGGTGGATTGTAATAATCCTTGTAAACGAGTCTCTATGTATGATAAAGAGGTGAGTTCTAGAACAGCATCAATTTCATATTCTGATGATATAAAATAATTTACATTACTACTAAAGCTTATGCTATACCTAATGGATGTTTTAGGTTAATACAGTGTTATTTAATAATTATTTTGATAGCTTACTAAATTAACACAGATAATTATTATAATTAAAACTAATACGCAATATGAAATTTTGATGAATTGTATGTACATGTACATTTATCGATTTTAGAAAATCCTCTGCAAAGGAAATGTTTGAGTTCATTTTTAGTCTACCCTTTTTATACTATGTATTTGTCAATATTGTGATGAAATATGTCTATGTTATGCTTAAATTGTAATGTTTTCAATAGTTTACCACGTGCCAAGGCGTATCCGACGAGGAGTTGATCCCTTCGACGCTCACAAGGCGTGGCAAGACCATCTTGACAGATTGGCCGCCATCGACCGTCTGTATCCTTCCCGTTACGGCCTCTACCTGAAGGACCGGGCCTACCCCATCACCGACTTGTCCGCACCCATCATCGACCCCCTTCAGCCTAAGAGCCTTAAAGGCATCGAATATGAGCCTGACAACAAACCACACTGGGGATCAGGTAAATTCTATTAAAATCTATGCACGAACATCTTAGATTAAGTTATGTTAGGCAATATCGAAGTTAGATCGTTCGTTTGAACGTAAACTCGATGGTTATATAAATACAAAACAGTCTTTTCAAGTGTCTCGAAAAGATTTGGATATGGGAATAACGAACGAGATAATATCGATTTGTTAACGGACCCGTGTATGCGCTAGGAACTGAACGCATTCGAAATTTTTGAAAGCATTGGAATATTAGATATGCGAACATTCCAGCCATAATGGGTTACGTGGATTCAAAGAATTGTGTAATCAGAATTGACAACACTACGCGAAGATTTTATGTTTATTTAATCTTTGGTGTGTGTAGTCAGTTCTTATATTATCACCAATAGCAAAAGAATCCCTAAATTATACAAAAATCTTTACATCAGCTAAATTATCTGTATTATATATTCATATTAAAATTGTCATTCAGTATTTAATAGGATATCTCGGTTGTTATTGCATCTAAAATTTATGCT
This sequence comes from Zerene cesonia, assembly GCF_012273895.1. Taxonomy (NCBI): domain Eukaryota; kingdom Metazoa; phylum Arthropoda; class Insecta; order Lepidoptera; family Pieridae; genus Zerene; species Zerene cesonia. The sequence goes on from NC_052117.1 coordinate 4,714,445, forward strand.
CTTAAATTTTATATTTTATACCTTGTTATATAAAAATATTCAGAATGTTTCGGAAATTTTAATGTATTATTGAGATGTTGCTATTATTTTACTGAATTTTTATGCTCTGCTGTTTATAATTTACCAAGTACAAATTTATTTACATAAAACTAACCCGAATCATTTTTTTAATTAAAATATAAAAGACAAATTCGTGTTTAATTTTGTAGTTTAGTACCTTCCTTTCATTTGCATCTATTGCACTTTTACATAATATCTTTTGGCTCAAGGCAATATCATGGCAAGCAAAAATAGCAGTTATCATCATTACATACATCTATCAAAATTGTAATTATCTGCATTTCTAGCTCATGTGCATGAACTGCATTGTAAATATGCGCAAGATATTTATTCGAATTCTGTCTCATGATTCACGAACAGTACACTCCATCAAAATAGATTGTAATGTGTGACCGATGCCATAGCGATATTTAAAATCGGCAACTATTTCGATTTGAGTGGTATTGACCATGAGACTTCGATGAAGGATCGTGGCCGTCGAGGATATCGGACGTGTTCAATAAGGACCCATTTTTCGCTGATGCCGAAAAATGGACAGGTTTTGATCGTTCACTCCGAGGGAAGTCTCCAACACCCGTGAAGCCGAGAATAAGCCCGCCCCGCGACTGCGAGGTCGCTTTTGATGCGGATGGTAAGGGCAACAGATATCTATCCCCTGTATCTTCGTCACTACCCTGTGATAATATTTATTTCTATAAGAATTGGAATTAGTCTAATAAAAGTGTTCTCCGTGTCCGAATAATTATGTAGTTAGACATAATTTTCTTTCTTGTGTCGAGTAGTGAATGAGAAATATATACAACTGCATTCACATAGTTCTATCAACTTTAGTTCATGTACATGTACATGTTCACAATTATGCGCATGAAACATGCTTAAATCGATATTAGAATAACAACTAATCACATTAGCATTGCATTTACTAAAAGGATCATGAATGAGATTGGATTGCAGTTCTTTAACCATTGCTTTTAAGAAAATATTCTAAAAATATATCTGTGTGAGTATAATATTATATGATTGTGGCCATTATAAATTATACTCACCTTAATTTATTTATATTTATATTAGATAGATTATAGAATTATTGTGTAAGAATTATTCAACATTTAAATTCCTAAAATGCAAATATATGTGTGTGATATACAGCTGTTTTAAAATAACAATTCTAGTGCATGTTGATGGTTTTATGTTTGATATAAATGGGCGATGACGAAGAGCAGTATCAGTGTCTGTTGTCCCGGTAATAATAAACATAAAATGTAGGTGCGCCATTGTACAACGCCGGCGGACTGAGACGCAGGCCGTGGGCGGACATTTTCAACCCGAGCCCGTCTCTGCCAATTTCTGCCATCACGAGGGACCCCTTCTGGTACGATTGGCCGGAGCTGAGACCCATGGCTCGATGGGACAGGAGCCCGTCCTACATCCGCGATTCGTACCTGTCACCAGTCAAACGCACCTTCCTCTGGGACAAACACCCTATCAGGCCCTTAGGTTAGTGCGTCGCTGTACATATTTTTTGCTTTATCATGAGCTGTACTATTTGGCCTATTTTCTAATCGTCTCCGCAGCTCTGGTCTACTTCTAACATTATATAAATAATATGAGATGATAAATTTAATTCTCTGATCATGGCAGATTTAATGGTGGCAGACTTATTCACAGTGGGCGATCTAAGCAAGACTTTACCCTATGTTCGTAGTCTATAAATGAATGTGGGGTACCTTCTATAGGTAAACTCGATACCCAAGTAGTTTAGATCGTTATGTCCACAATTTGTATCCTTTATTTTTTATTCCTATACTTATATAATTCCCTCTATATCCATGGTTTGTATTTATATGTAGTTGTATTTGTATCTTAATTTTTTATAATCACAATGTTTTGATGTTATATATATGTTAATTTATCTATTTCATAATATTTTAATATCTGTCTCTTAAATTTTGTATCACAATATCAGTTCATGCACATGCAATATAGCGTAATAGATGCTAAGTTAACAATTACTTTTATTTTAAATAATAATCATCCACATTTTACACAATAAAATTATTTAATATCGATGACAGTCATTACCATTGTCATTCACTATTTACGTTCCTTCTCATTTGTATCTAATACTAAAAATAAACAGCATAATATTCTAGTAAAATTATTAACGTAAGATAAAAAAATATGTATTGAAAATGTTGTTAATTATTTAAAGTCAAATCTTACGTATATAACTTATGTATGTATCCGATACGTAATGAATATATGTGTATATAAATATATACCTAGGGAGGTGCTAATATAAATGCGTATAAATAACTTTATATATTTTCTATTATAATCTGTGATAATAGTATGGGTATGTTTGTATGAACGAGATGTTATATTCGTCTGTCGTACTTAATAAAGTATATACATTATTTAACATCATTCTTTTGAAATAACTTATCTATCTATATTAATTAATAATTTTAAAATTTTTCAGCTGCTGCTTTTTAAGGGACAATCAAAGAAGATTCTATTCAATGTTGTGCAAGAATAATAAGAACATTTCATTCACGACTATTGTATAAAACTGACTATGTTAAAAATATGTAATATATGTTTCCTCAGCACTATATATTTCACAGCTAATTTTTTCAAAGAAAAAATCAAAGACTGCTATAACATAGTCACTGCCACGGAAATAAACTGTTACATTAATTGTTTTTATTAAATTTATTTTTATGTACTTACTCCAAAACTTCTAAAAAAATAATAAAATAAATAAAATTTATTGGTCTTTTACTTTGTCTTAATAATTTATAAATTAACTAATCTAGGTCTAGATATATAATATGATAAAACAATAACCAGACCATTTCTGTAGATTAAATATTTTTAAAAGATTAATTTCTATGCAATATGGTTGTTTGATATTCCGTAAAACATGTAAAATGTACAGTTAATTATTGCTGATTGTCTAATTGTCTGATTCTGCATGTGCGTTAATTAGATAAAAGCCACATATTTTGACAAATTTTATATTGCGATAGACAAATATTACTCTTAACTCACAGGTTACATTTTTTTTATTTAGAAAATAAATAGTATTGACTATACATATATTTGACAGTAGGATACAAGAACAAATTCGGGGATATGTAATTTTTTGATAAGGTAGGGTAAGCTAGCAAAACATAATTATTAATTAAATATCTTTACAAACACTGACCGATGTTATAATATACTTACTTGCAGATGTTTAATTATACCTACCGTACTTAGTTTTATCCAAAACGGTCCAGTAGCTTAAATATTTAGACGTCATCTCTTGAGTGTAAACATAAATAAATGATATAAACGCTATTAACCTCGAGAAATCAATATTCTGGATAAAACAGACGTTTCGAAATTCAAAATGTCCATGCGAAGTTGCTAAGAAGGTTAAAATCTCAGTTGTGTAATTCAATATGACATGGAACAACAGGCAGCCAGATCAGTGTTCAATACCTTAAGTCAAATCTTGAATATTTTCGTTTCTACGTGGTAAATTTTTATTTATTATTGTGTCATCATAGTTTAATACGTATATATAGTAATCTGTATATTAGGTATTGACGGTATCTTATAAGCAGTAACCACATCCCAAAAGAATTGGCATAATTAACCGACGTTATTGACTGAGACGGATCCGGGCAGTAGTATGTCTCTTTCTTATGATGTGACCATGGCCAAACAAAATATAGGACAAATTACTTGAAAGACGACCGTGTTAATGTCATGATATATGTATTAATTTATAGTGATGCTATGCTACTGAAATTGATGTTACATATATTAATTTCAGTAGCATAATAATGAACGAAAACGGATTTATATACATTAGGTATATGTGACTGTAAATGCCTCCAATTCTCAAAATTCTACTAAGTTTTTAATGGGGCCACTCGAAAATCTCAAGATTATATTTCAAATAAAAGGCGACTTTGATAGCATGGACAGAAAACATGTCAAACTAATTTAGGCATAACAAAAATTGACTTTCGATCCAGCACCCAATAAGATTTTATTTTTTTAATTTTAGTGTTACCCGTATCTTCAAGTACTACTTACTGTTAATGAATTATTTTTAAACTGCAATGGTTTTCTTATTAATTATAGGAATTATAATGTAAACTCGCTTTTGAACTCTTTGTTCACAAAAGGGAAATTTAGCCTTATTGCGTATTTATAACAATTATGTCGAAATAGGACCAATTTCACAATTTTTTGCTTTTACTCCATGTCAAGAGGGGGTTTGTTTAAGAACTAATCTTTAATCATCCAGTTAAAATGCTAGAACTCGAAGCATTTATGTTACAGAATCATTATATGACGAAATAACTTGCACTTTTTAGCGTTTTTGTGGTACTAGCGACTACATTATTCGTGATGATACGCTTTATTTATTTTTATCCATTTTGAGTGCGGAAATGCCTTTATTAGAATAACAAGATAGCAACACTGGTTGTTGACAAACTAATATGACATATGTCAGTTGTAAAAGTGATGCTATAGGTGTATGAATTTAAAACAAAATATCGTTATATTCTTGTCATCATATTTTAAATCAAAACAGTAGTTATTTATTAACATTTTTGAGTATTACACAGGAATTTGAAAATGGAGGATAATAATTGTGAAAATTTGAATCAAGACTCCAACGCTAATAATTCAAATATCACATTTGATAACATTACTATACTAAACGAATTTAATAATATCGCAAATATTGTACGGTACGTTTGAAAAACCTTTAAACAATCGCTAGATGGAGATGCATCAGTTTACTAGACTATTATATTATTTTTTTATCGAAAGAGTTACACAACAGTAACGCGATTATTATACTATTTAATATTGTTGGAATTTTTTATTGATTTATGTCAAATGATTTTAGGAATGAAGATTTTCTTGAAACTGTTCCCAATGCAAAATTAAAAAGACTTAAATGGGTTCCTATGTTTAATTATTTAAAACAATATATATTAGATGAGATGATACAAGAACTTGGCTCAATGTGGGATTTT